>NW_022437042.1:2128433-2166021 GCF_009761245.1 Sapajus apella
TTTAAAAAAAAAAAAAAATAGCCAGGATGGCAGCATGCACCTGTAGACCCAGCTACTCGGGAGGCTGCATTGAGACAATTGCTTCAGCCCAGGAGTCCAAGGCAAAAAAAAAAAAAAGTTTCATAATCAGGGATATATGTATGTACATAGTAGAAAGCAATACCTAATGCTTTCTACAACATTTGAAATACTTAAGAAGCTTATGCTGGCATTTTCACAGACATATCCTTAGTTTCCTGCAAGGGAAAGGATCATTTTGAAATCCACAACACTTTATGGATGGAGAGTTTGTTTGTTTGTTTGTTTGTTTTTCTTTAGAGGGAGTCTCACTCTGTAGCCACAGCTGGAATGCAGTGGTGTGATCTCGGCTCACTACAACCTTCACATCTGGGGTTCAAGCAATCCTCCTGCCTCAGCCTCCCTAGTAGCTGGGACTACAGGTGCCTGCCACCACACGCAGCCAATTTTTGTATTTTTAGTAAAGACAAGATTTTGCCATTTGGCCAGTCTCGTCTTGAACTCTTGACCTCAGGTGATCCACACACCTCGGCCTCCTAAAGTGCTGGGATTACAGGTGTGACCCACTGTGTCCAGCTGAATATTTTTCAATATTTGTTGGTGGTTAAATATGTTAGGACAACATGCTGAATTTGGGCTTATTCCAAACTCCCACTTTCCCAGTCTGACAAGTTTAGAGAGTGCCCTCTCCACCCCTTCTGACTTAAGTCTCCCATGCATATAGCCTAGAATTGACTTAGCAAATGTAAATACTCATTGAATCTTTCTGGGGCCATTCTGTGTAAACAGAAATATATTTAAGTTTTACTGCCTTTGAGAAACTGCTACAAGGCATATCCATGGGTAGATATATTTGGGGGCACTTAGATCCCCCGATATACATCTGTGGACCCTCCTGATCTATTTGCTTTCTGGCTTCTGATCTGGGCCCTTCTTGGGAATAGTTTTTCTCTGACCCTAGAGTCAAGACCAAAGCCAACTGGCCATTCACTTCCTGTTTTTTTCCCATTTGCCTGGTAGTTTCTGTCCTGGCCTCCCCATACTTGGGCTCTCCTATCTTGG
Source organism: Sapajus apella (assembly GCF_009761245.1). Classification (NCBI taxonomy): domain Eukaryota; kingdom Metazoa; phylum Chordata; class Mammalia; order Primates; family Cebidae; genus Sapajus; species Sapajus apella. The sequence continues at coordinate 2,129,514 of NW_022437042.1, forward strand.
ATTCGTAGTTATATTTCTAGCCACTTTTTCTTTCTTACTCCTTTAGCTCTTCTTTTCTTTCTTTTTACAATTATATTTGTATAATTTTGAGGAGGACAAATGCAAGTTTGTTACGTGGCTACATTGAATAGTGGTGATGTTTAGACTTTTAGTGTATCCATCACCCAAAAAGTGTGCATTCTACCCATTAAGTAATTTCTTGTCCCTCGCCCACCTTCCACCCTCCCACCCTTCTGCATCTCCAGTGATTCTTCCACATTATACGTCCATGTGAATGCATTATTTAGCTCCCACTTATAAGTGAGAACATGCAGTATTTGACTTTTTGTTTCTGAGTTGTTTCACTTAATGGCCTCCAGGTCCATTCATTTTGCTGCAAAATTCGCAATTCCATTATTTTTATGGCTGAGTAATATTCCATTGTGTATATATATACACATTTTCTTTATCCAATCATTCATCGATGGACACTTAGTTTGATTCCATAGCTTTACTATTATGAATAGTGCTGTGATAAACGTGAGTATAGGTGTCTTTTTGATATCATGATTTCTTTTCCTTTAGGTAGTTTCCTAGTGGGATTGCTGGATCAAACGTAGTTTTATTTTGAATTCTTTGAGGCCTTTCATTACACTGTTTTTTTATTCTTGGTCTCCGTTCCCCCTCAATGGTCTCTGAACATTACATGCCTAATCATCCTCTGCCTGGCTCAGCTGATGATCCTAGCATCTCCCACGGATGGACTTTTTCTTATTCTCCTGAAGAGTTTCATATGGGTTCACAAGATACAACTGCATTTTGATTATGATTCTCATAGATTTCTGCTTTGCAAAAAACAGACAAAACCCTACAACTCAGGAAACAATGTTGATATATTTTTTAAAAGTCTAGTTCTGACTATTTTTCTATTCTCCATTGGCTTTTACTATTTCAAACCAGTCACTTGCGAGCAGTAGCAGTACACCTATCCCCACCTCTCTTAGCTGTAGGGCTAAAGGATAGAACATTCTACATGGCTAAAGAAAAAAGGTCATCTGACTGAGTGCAGAGATGTATACGTAGGGGCTCATAAACAAAACAACCTCGTTTCACTCTTTCATAACAGAATTTTAGCTAGGTCACTTCTACTAACAGCCATTTATTGGGGGGAAATTACTGACTATCAATTTACAAAACAGGATTATGGAAAATCTTTAAATGAGAGCTAGATAGAGAACCTCTGGGGTTAACACTCCTCAGTGACCTAGAAGTATATTGAAAAAACAAAACAGTTTATTTCTGATAAGGAAACATGACAACTATACCTAACCTTTTAAAATTAATAGTGGTGCATATATACTATGATCTTTTCAAGGGCAGCAGGACCACATTTGAATCATTTTCTTCATAGTTTATCTCAAGGAACATGATAGTCAAATGTTCCTAGGTATCTCCACCCATCTGGGCTTTGGATCATGAATTGATACTTATACAGGAACTAGCCGCCATTAGGTGGACCAAATTGAAGACCAATAGGTCATCTGGAAGGATATCAGATCAGGAGGTTTAAGAACTCCAGATGTTTTAATTTAGGTAAGTGCAGCCAAAAGGCTGCTAGCACAATAACAAAGCACTGATTGATAGAGAAGAAAAAGTAGCTGGTATTAGATAAGATTATGGGAGGGGCCTGACTTGTGGTTGCCAAGGCACCTAACTCTTCACTCAATAGTCCCCCAAGCACAGGATTCATGGCTTTTGTGTCCCCATCCCTTGGGCGTAGAGCATAACCCTTAGCTGACCTTTGAAAAATTGGACCTCAGGCTTGCCTGGCTTCTGGTACTTCCAACTCTCTCCTTTGCCATTATTATAAACAGAATTATCAGTCTTTGAGGGGAGGCTGATCTTTTAGTTCAGATTTCCAGAGTTCAGATTGGCAGGTGTCCTGTGTCATCTCATAAATGAATTAAAGTGACCTGAGAAAATGTCCTCTGGGTAAGATCAATGGTACCTGTAGTCTGTCCCTTCCTGAACTCTCATCAGAGCTCTTACGTGCATCAGCCCTTCCTGGCTCCCTTCCAGCCTGTACAGCCTAGGCATGACAATGAATGTGGTCCTTTAGCAGTAGCGTGGACAACTAATGGACAGCTCCCAGGTTACCGTCTACCCTTTTTGAGAACTCAATAGGATTATTATTATTTTGAGACGGAGTTTCACTTTTGTCACCCAGCTGGAGTGCAATGGTGTGATCTCGGCTCACTGAAATCTTCACCTCCCGAGTTCAAGCAATTCTCTTGCCTCAGCCTCCCAAGTAGCTGGGATTACAGGCGCCTGCCACGACGCCTGGCTAATTTTTGTATTTTTTAGTAGAGAAGGAGTTTCACCATGTTAGCCAGGCTGGTCTCGAATTCCTGACCTCAGGTGATCCACTTGCCTCAGCCTCCCAAAGTAATAGGATTACAGGTGTGAGCCACTGAGCCCAGCTGAGTATTTAAAAAATATTTTAATACAATTTTAAAATATGTTTTTAATATTATTTTCTAAATATCCCTTTGAAGGATAAAAAAGTGAGAAAGAAGGTGATGACTTTGGGAAACAAGGAAACTCTCATTATTCCAAGTGGTATAATAGGCAATTAATATATATTCAATAAGGTTTATATTATTTAAAATATCTTATAATTGCAATAGTGCTTTTAACTTTTTCAAATACTTATATATTGCATATGTTATATCTAACAATATACAGTTATCTGACAGATACAACGTATATGACAATCTCACTACAAATTCATGACTAATGGATCCGCATAGAATTAAAGTAAGATGGAGGTTCTCTCAGGGCCCTTCAGGTTAGTCAATGCCATGTCGTGTATCTGAAAGAGAACTAAAAGGCTTGGCTTCTGTTTCTGGCCCTGCCAACTACTGTATGACTTATCTTACTTGGTTCCTACATCTGTAAAATGGGGAAAAATAATCTTGGCTCTGTCTACCTCTCCAGATTGGTCTGAAGATTGAATGAGACAATGGATATAAATATGCTTTGAAGACCATGCCGCTCTCCACAATTATAGTTTGGTTGTGATAAATGCCTCAACAATACACGGAAGTGAACATGGTATCAAGATTACTTTTGTTTTGCTTTATTTATCACATCGAAGTCGTCATGAATATATTCTGATTGGAAAAGCTGCACACAATTTGTATATAATAATTATTGAGTGACCCTTAGGTGCTGGGCACTGTTCTAGGCCCTGCCTTGTCCAACACTGTGGCCACTAGCCACAGATGGCTATTGAGCACATGAATGTAGCTCATGCGACTGAGGAAATTAATTTGTAATTTTAGTTAATTTATACTTAAATACAAAAACTGATATGAAACACAGCTATTAGAAAACATTTTTTTGACAGGGTCTTGCTCTGCCACGTAGTCTGGAGTGCAGTGGCGCAATCACGGCTCACTGAAGCCTCAAACTCCTGGGCTCATGGGATCCACCTGTCTCAACCTCCTGAGTAGCTGGGACTACAGGCATGTACCACAATGCCCAGGAAATTTTTAATTTTTTTTTTTTTTTGTAGAGATGGGGTCTTGTTATGTTGAGCAGGCTGGTTTTATTTATTTGTTTTTTTTTTGTTTAGAGATGGAGTCTCACTCTGTCACCCAGGATGGGGTGCAGTGGCATGATCTCGGTTCACTGCAACTTCCCCCTCCCGGGTTCAAGTGATTCTCCTGCCTCAGCCTCCAGAGTAGCTGAGATTACAGAGTAGCTGAGATTATGTGCCACCACAACCGGCTAATGTTTTGTATTTTTAGTAGAGATGGGGTTTCACCATGTTGGTCATGCTGGTCTCGAACTCCTGACCTCAAATGATCCTCCTGCCTCAGGCTCCCAAAGTGCTGGGATTACAGGCGTGAGCCACTGCACCTGGCCATTAGAAATCTTTTTTAAAAGTTTTTATTTTATTTGGCATTGAATTATAGGAGTGGAATTTCTCAGTCAAAGGGCTTAATGGCATTTCTAATACTTGTATCTCAGGTTCAATTAAGACAGTGTTAATGCAGCAGCTAAATTTGTGGTAAAAACCAAAGATATTTAATAAATGTGGAAATCACCCAATAAAATGCCCTATTGGAAGTTATAAGATTGCACCTACAATTTCCCTTTACCGTGTGAGTGTAGTTATATCCAAATCCTACCCATTCTGCAAAGTCCAGCTCAAACACACCCTGTTCCAGAAAGCCTTTCATAGACCCCAACCAGATATGATCTCTTGTGCCTCTTTTTTTTTTTTTCTTTTTTCTTTTTTGAGACAGAGTCTCACTCTTGTTGCCCAGGCTCGAGTGCAATGGCGTAATCTTGGCTCAGTGCAAACTCTGCCTCCCGGGTTCAAGAAATTCTCCTGTCTCAGCCTCCCAAGTGGCTGGGATTACAAGCGCCCACCACCACGCCTGGCTAATTTTTGTATTTTTAGTAGGGACGGGGTTTTACCATGTTGGTCAGGCTCGTCTTGAACTCCTGACCTCAGGTGGTCCAGCCACCTTGGCCTCCCAAAGTTCTGGGATTACAGGCGTGAGCCACTGCACCTGGCCTCTTCTGCCTCTTTACCTTGAGTATGGTCTGTATCACATACTACTTTGTACCATAAATACATTCTCTACTAGACTTTCTTCTTTTTTCCCAGAAGGGAATAGATAGTGTCTTTAATTCATACTGCATTCTCTCTCAGTGAGTAGCACCATGCTCAATGTTTATGTATTTAAATAGAAGTCTTAAACCAGAAAAAGTGAAATCTACAATCTCAAGAATGAGCATAGAGCCTGCACAATGGCCAGATGGTGTTTGTGCACCATCAGTGTGACATATGTTTCCCGTGGCTCACAAGACTCTGCAAAAATTGCTTACTTCTCCTACTCTATCTTATACCATTCCTCTTCCTTCTATGCTCCAGCCACACTGGCCTCTTTTTTTTGGTTTTGAACACACGAAGGCTGCTCCCATCTCTAGGCCTTTGTTCCTGCCATTCCTGTCGCCTGGAGCTCTCTACCTGCTGATCCCTGCTGATTGCTTCTTTTTCTTCAAGACTCAGCTCAATGTTTACCTCTTCAAAGAAGCTTTCCATGATCATCTGTTTTAAACTAGGTCCCCAACTCCAGTTACTCTCTATCAACTCCCCTTAATTCTCTGCATAGCATTTATCTTTCTGAAATTAACATGTTCATTTGTTTGCACTCACATGTGAGCTCCAGGAAAGGAGAGACCTTGCCTGTCTTGTTCAATGCTGTGCACCTTCAGTGGCTACCGTAGAGCCTGTGGTGCTACGGATTCTTTTGGCTGAAAGTAACAGAATATTTATCTAAACGTGGCATAAACTGCAGGGGTTTCTTTTTCTTTTTCTTTTTCAGATGGAGTCTCACTCTGTGGTTCAGGGTGGAGTTCAGTGGCACAATCTTGGCTCATTGCAACCTTCGCCTACCAGGTTCAAGCAATTCTCCTGCCTCAGCCTCTTGAGTAGCTGGGACTACAGGCACGTGCCACCATGCCCAGCTAATTTTTGTATTTTTAGTAGAGACGAGGTTTCACCGTGTTAGCCAGGATAGTCTCGATCTCCTGACCTTATTATCTGCCCGCCTCGGCCTCCCAAAGTGCTGAGATTACAGGCATGAGCCACGGCACCCAGCCTAGGGGGTTATTTTTCTTACATAAAAAGGAACTGAGGTAGGCAGTTATCAGGCCTGGTTCAATAGTTCCATGCTGTTTGCATTCTGGATTGGCTTCTCTGAGATTGTGATGGCTTTGCCTCATAGTTGCAATATGGCTGCCAAGAGCCAAAGTATTGCAAGAAAACATCCCTCTAAGGAAGAAAGTGGGGCCCAGGACTCCCTCCCTCTTTTTAAAAAAATCAAGGTGGAAAAACTCTCCCAGGAACCCTCTTCTCTCACTTCCCTCTTATATCTCACTGGCCCAAACTGAGTGGGAGTCTTGACCATCCCAGTAGTCAAGAAGAGGGAGCTTATCATGGTTTTTTCATAAGTCATGATTCATCACCTGGAGCTGGGCCTGTGTTCCCTAAAGCCTGTGGCTCTGCCCTATACCTGAAGTTAACCTGGGCTCTCTTCGCAAGCAAAAAAGTGTTTTAGCTATTGTGGCAGTAACCAGCAGCATGAGCCACATAGGCATTTATGGAACAGAGGGTATGAATTGTTGGTGATCTGCCTACATGCAACAACTAACAAATTTTACACATACTGTGCAAAACTAAGACTTGTGATAGAATGCTTTTAGAGGATTTCCAGGTCCCAGGCCCTCTAGGAGCCTCCATATGTGCTTTATTGAGGCTGATGTGAAGGCTGAAATAGGCTTGCTGCAAAGAGAGTTGGCCTTTTCTGGGTTCACAGAAACCATCACCAGGCATGCCCTTGTTTCCATAATAAAGTCCCCCAAAAGACTATTTGATCTTTGAAGGTGGGGAAGGTGACCTATGGGTAGTGGTAGGGCTCCTTTCAAAAGGGCTGCTCGGTTCTCCGGATTGAGGGCCATTTTCAACTCTCAACAAATGAAATAACCAGATAGAAAACTGCCACCGTCATTGGAGCCTTTCACTCTGCACTTCAGGAGGTCTGACAGGGTCACCAGTACTTCAAGATTCCCGTTCCCATTTCTGTCTTAAACATGTTCATTTTATACCTTGTTATGAGATGTTCTTTGATTCTTGGAAAAACAATTTCTTGGAACCTGAAAAGGGTAAGGAGATGAATAAATGGAGAGGTGAGTGCAGGCCACTTGTAAAAGCTGCTGGAAGGTTGGTAAGTCCTCCAACCCCAGGGAGATGGCCTTCCTAATGCCACCCCACCCCCACCCCATTCCTGACCCAGTCATTGCTGACCTAGGGACCACCTGTCACTGGCTCGGCCGCAACACCCAACTCTCCCATGTGGGGGGCGGAGCGAGGGGTGCTGCCACAATAAGTTCCCACTTACAGAAGCGTGCTCTGTCCCAGGATTGCCCCTTGTTAGGTAAACCGACTGAGTAAGAAAACGGTGTGGGCTAGGAAGGGGACCCAGGCGAGCCGCTCACGCTGGAAAGCTGCTCTCTGTCCTTAGGCATGGTGCGACCCGTCCCCACGGAGCACACAAAAGGCGGCCGCTCCACGTTGTTTCCCAGCCCCTAGCCGCCTGGGCCCTGGGGGCTTGTGGGGTGGGGGTCTTGAGAGTTCCCAGCCCTCCTGCGGGCACTGCAGTTCTGAGGCGGGAGAGGAGCACTAGGGTAGAGCACGGCCCACTCCTGGAGACATTTCATCACCCCGCTCTGTTCCCCCACCCCACTCCGCCGGCCCCACACAAGCGGAAAAAAAAGCAACCAGATCTCCCCACCCGGATGCGGCTGCACCAGCAACAGCAACATCAGCTGCGGGCGGAGCCCGAGCGGTAGCCACTTCCCCCCACTTCCCTCGTGACCCTCGCCCCCACCTCCAGTTCTCCCTCCCCCTCTACACACCCTTCTTCATCAGACACACCCTCCTGCTTCTGCTGCAGTCGAGCAGAGCTCGGGCCCTCCAGGGGAGGGAGCTGCCGCCACCGACGCCTTGTGGCCGGACAGTGAGCGGGCGAAGAGAGCGAGCAAAGGAGGGAAGGAGGGAACGAGGGAGGAGCAGCGGGTGGGAGGTGGGAGGGAGGAGCAGCGTGAGCCGCGCCGCCGCCGAGCTGCGATGTGGCCGGCCAAACGGCGTGTAAACAGACGGAGCAGCAGCGGCCGCGGCCGCCCGGGCTCGGGGTAGTGAGTCCGCCCGCCCGCCGAGACCCTCCCGCCGACGCTGCCATGGCCGAAGTGCGCAAATTCACCAAACGGCTCAGCAAGCCCGGCACGGCCGCTGAGCTCCGGCAGAGCGTGTCGGAGGCCGTGCGGGGATCCGTGGTGCTGGTGAGTGGCCGGGGGACTGGGCGTCCCGGGGGACGTGCTCCAGGCGGGAGCGACGCGGTGGCTTCCCGCGTTTGCGGGGCGGGGGGCAGGAACGGCGCCTGGGCGGCCGCCCGGTGCGCCGCGCGCTCTCTTTCTCAGCTCCAGTAAGTTTTCGCACCGGCAGCCGCCGGCCGGAGTCCGAATCCCAGGTGCCCGCTGACAGCGCTCCGGCCGCCTGGCACTGCGGAGGCGTGCGCCGGGATGGAGCCGACTGGCAAAGCCGGGCTCGGAAGGCTGTGGTGGAGGCGGAGGTGGGGGTTCCCACCCAGGGTCGGGCCGGGGGCGTGAGCTAAAGAGCAGACCTCACTCAGCTCTGGACTCTGCACAAAGAGCCAGGGACAAGGGCACGACGAGATCCCGATCCTCTCCTACGAGCACCTGAGGCAGCCTAGGAAGAAGGATGCGATGAGCGTTTCGCACAGACACACTCGCGCGCGCACACACACACCGTGTACACAAAAAAGAACCCCACCCAGAAAGCCCTGGGCGCCCAAGCTCGGGCGAGCGGTGAGAACAGAGGAAGCAGAGCGACTTCCTCTTGCAACTGGGGAGAGAGAGGGTGGTGATGGGTGTTGAAGGGGTGCTGCTGCGGAGGGAGGGCATTAGAAACAACGGGGTTCCAAGACAGAGTGGGCGCGGGGTCATCCACCGCAGGAAGAGTGTGTCCCTCGGGCATCCGTGAGCTCTCCAGAGGCAAGGGGACAGTGCCATGGGGATTTGGGGAAAGACTGGGTGTGCCACTCCACGGATGGAGGAACTGGGGTCAGAGCCCCACAGCTCGGGGCTGGGGGATGGGGATTCGAAAGCGCGCTGCCTCTGGGAACCCTCCCAGTGCACCCTCAGCCTTATCCGGTTGTCTGACTCTGAAGAAAGGCGGAGTGGTGCTAACAGGCACTTGCCCCTTCTCTTGTTTTCAAGACACTCGTTGCCAGTTTCCTGAACAAGGGAACAAACCCTAAATAAGCAGTCGGACTGATTAATTAGTGTTTGTTTTGTTACTCTGGTGTGTTTTGTTGTTGTTGTTTTTGTTTGTTTACTTTTGTCTCCCTCAGCTCCATCTTACAGCCAGTCATTTGCTATGTTTAAATTGCACCGTTTAAGAGAGGACTCTTTTTGTTAAAACCAACTTGTTATCGGAAGGGAACTTCACAGCTTTTTCTTGTAATTTTTCTGTTGATCTTGTAGAGTCAGCAATAAAACCAGCATTAAAGGGAGGCCAGGGGCTTGATCCCAACAGTGGAGAAAGTTGACATTAGTGGGAGTTCTGGAGGAGGATCAAAGGTAAACTATGCACCTTTGAGATAAAGATCTGATCCTTAATAGCTACAACTGTGCAAAGCGAAGTCACTTTAAAGAAATCTCTTTATCGTGGCTGGACCCTTTAAAGTTTAATCCTGCTCTTTAGTGGAGCTAACCCCAGACCTTTAATGTTATTTTAATGAACTTGGCTTACTGTGTGTTTCAATCTGATTTTGGAGTGAGGACCTGTTGAGGTCAGATTGGAGCCTTGCCTGTCATCACAGCCAGTTAAGGGAGGAAGGCAAGCTGTGTGCATAGCATTGATACCAGGGATCTCATCTTGGGTGATTGTTAACAAGTGATTCAATCTACCTAGCAGAGAAGGCTTTCCTAAATTCAGAGAAAAAAGAAAAAAAACCTTCCTTGAGCAGGGTTGGCTGGCCTTCTACCACAACACTTGAAGAAAGCTGTAGGTGGACAGATGTCTCAAGAGAATAAATGGGGCTAAGCAAACCTCCACCGGGATTTGATCAGCACTTGACCTGCCACAGTAGCAGCTAAAAGTTGACATTAGCATTCTTTCTCATGTTTTCAGGTTTTCCAAAGAATTTTGTGCATTGCAGTTTCAGCGGCTCCTTCCTAACCATTGATTCTGTGGCAAAGCAGGAAAAACTTACTGGCATGAGTCTCTTCTAGGGGACACTGGCAATGGCCACGGTTCCCTTGTCAGCCTAGCTTACTTGGTACCCAGGCCATTGATTTTTACCATTTACACCAGGCAATGCAGAGGAATATTTACTCATTACTCTAGTATGTGAACCACATTGAGATTTTGGGAGTGACAGAGAACAGATTCTAGTAATTTAAATCAATGAATATCTATTGAGCCCTTACAATGTGCAAAACACAATACTAGATGCTCTATAGTTATAAGAATGCAAATGATCTGTTCCTTCATTTGTTTTCATTAGTTACAGTCTGGATTGGTTATGTGTATATGGGAATGTCTTTGTCAATAGGACACCCAGATTATGCACACAAATCAACTTTAGATTCTTCATGGAGCCTGAGCGAATGCTATTTGTAAGCAGTTTAGTCAAAATAAGGAAATAGATCTTACATGGAATGTATGTTCCTAAATGACTCTTTCTCACAAAGAGCTGTTAACCAAAGTTAGTAAAACCACGAGTGGCTGGAGAGTGAGGGGACCATGTTGCAGCTGCTGCCATAACTTCTGATTCTTTTAAGGGACAGCTGAGGTAGGATTTACACTTGTGCTATAAACCCAAGATACTCACGTTGGGGCTTCAATATGAGATAGAGTAATTGCTGCAGCAAGTCAGGCTTTCCTCTGATGTTATCTCTTGTTCGAACGTGGAAAACCCACCAAGCTGTACAAATATACAGTATTTTTTTTAAAAAAAATACGGTATTTTCCTCTTTAGTTTTTTTTTTTTGTTTGTTTGTTTGTTTTTAAGGATTTTAGAAATACACCCTTGCTGGCATGTTGCTAATATCATTCAGTTTTCCTTACTGTTGGAAAAATTCAGAAGGCTGGGCCTGGGCTATATATAGCATGTCATTGTGTATTCAAACTGTTATTCGGTTATTAGTACTTCCACAAATCTATTAACTACATAATAAAGCAGACAGAGAAAGAGAGACTGTTCCACTGTTACTGCATTTTCCTATAAGTTCAGCATTTTTATGAAGGTCAGTTTTAACCCAGGGAAAGGGATAATTACAGAATCATCATTGACAGAGATTTCTCAAGAGGGGATTGGGGAGAAACATAACCTGAGAGTGCATGTGATTAAGGGAGAAATGCTTACATATATACATGTTTAAAATGCAGAGTTTTAACGCTGATTTTGCTATAATTCAGGATTTAGCTACTGGTGCCACAGGGGAACAAAGGCATTTTGCTAAACCTGTTGTGTTATGGCAGCCCTTTAGAGAAGCCACTGTATCACCCTGGAAAAGTCGCCTAGTAGGTGTTTAAATACTGTTTACTGCTGAGCTTACCCTCAATTCCTTATGCGTCAGAGGATCCGGAAAGAGTTGCTTGATGTTAGGGGTTGGAGCCCCTTGAGGCTCTGTAATACACGCACCATCTCCTGGATGGCATCAGCCAGATTTCATTTTATAGCTCTAGTAGAGAAAAGCTCTCCAGAAGCTGAGAATGGCTGAAAAACATCTGCAGCTGTTGACTCCCCCAACCCGCAGCTCACAACTACCTTTGCCTGGAATGTGTGTTATGTTTGCATTTAGGAAGCGCTGAAAACAGAAACACTCCTCTGCTCCCTCTTCCCAAGGGAATTTGTGGAAACTATATAATATAGGACAAAACCCACAGCCTCATCTGTAAGGAGGTGAGAACACTATGGAATAAAGCCAGTTTCAACTTGGCCTTCTTGACCAAATGTTTCCTGTTCAGAGGCTCTCAATGAACTGAGGGTCTGGAAAGTTAACCAGAATGTTGGCACCTAAACATAAAACAGTCTCACTACTCGAGGTTAGTACGGTCCAGAGCAAGCCACTCCTCCAGGATCTGTACAAAAGACCAGTGCAGGTTGCTGTGAAGCCAGAGAGGCCTCCTTGCTGAACCCTTGTTTAAGCACCGAATAGGAAAATTTGTTTTCTAAGACTAACATGTTAAAAACTTCTCTGGATTGAGTCTTTTTCTATTTGAATCATCAGTGACCTTTGTTCTTTAAGCTTTCATTGCTTTATTACATGCTAAACACTTGTTTATTGTAGAAAACTAGAAATGCAGAAAAGTAAGAATAATTATCACCATCTCGTTACCCAGAGGAAGCTCTGTAAACATTTTAATATATATATTTACCTTTCCTTCTCTTTCTCTCTGTTTGTGTATACACATCTATACATATATGTGTGTGTATATGTATGTGTGTGTATATAGATATATGTATATATACACACACATACATATATACATATATATGTATATGTGTATTTATATACATGCATACATATATGATCCTCCCACCTCAGCCTCCCAATACATATACATATATACACACACACATACATATATATACATATATATATATATATATACTGCACTCCAGTGCATTTTAAGACATTTTCAAAATTGCTAACTTGTCCCTTTAGGATAAATTTCTAGCAGTGGACTTGCTTGCTCAAAGATTGCACTGTATACATTTTTAGTATTAAAAATTCCTCTTAAACATACTGTTAAATTGCTCTACAGAAAATTGCTTTAGTTTACTCTTTCACCAGAAGAGTGTGAGGGTATTTACTTCCCCTCCCCCATGCCAACACTGGTTAGTAATACACACACACACATGCATATATATATATATATATATACACACATATACATATATATATACACACACATACATATATATCTATACATACATACACATACATGGATAGAAAGAAATATACACAACTTTTTATTATGTAATATATTTTGAGACAAAGTCTTGCTCTTCACCCAGGCTGGAGTGCAGTGGCGTAATAGTGGCTTACTGCAGCTTCAAACTTTGGGACTCAAAGGATCCTCCTACCTCAGCCTCCCAAGTAGCTGGGACTGCAGGCGCATGCCTGGGGTGGGGCCTTCATCTGTATTCTTTAAAACAAACCCAGGTGATTCTCATGTGCACAGAAAAACTCATCTAGACTGCTTGTCCACTCAAGGCAGGAATGTCCTTTCCACCCACCCTTGACAAATGATTATTTAGCTTCTCCTTAAACACCCCTGGCTGTTAGAGGCCTATGTTAGAAAAGGTTCTTCACCATGGGCCAGACCTGGCTCTGCTATTCGAGCCACACAGAATATGTTTGCTTCCTTCCTCTTTTGCGTGACAACCTCTCAAATATTTAGAGACAGCCACCATGTCATTTTTTTTTTTTTTTTTGAGATGGAGTTTCACTCTTGTTGCCCAGGCTGGAGTGCAATGGCTTGATCTTGGCTCACTGCAACCTCTGCCTACCAGATTGAAGCAATTATCCTGCCTCAGCTTCCCAAGTAGCTGGATTATAGGTGCCCACCATCACACCTGGCTAATTTTTGTATTTTTAGTAGAGACAGGGTTTCACCAGATTGGCCAGTCTGGTCTCGAACTCCTGACATCAGGTGATCCACCCACCTTGGCCTGCCAAAGTGTTGGGATTACAAGCATGAGCCACCGCACCTGGCCTACCATATCACTTTTTCTTTTTTTTTTTTTTTTTTTTTGAGACGGAGTTTCGCTCTTGTTACCCGGGCTGGAGTGCAATGGCACAATCTCAGCTCACTGCAACCTCCGCCTCCTGGGTTCAAGCAATTCTCCTGCCTCAGCCTCCTGAGTAGCTGGGATTACAGGCACGCACCACCATGCCCAGCTAATTTTTGTATTTTTTTAGTAGAGACGAGGTTTCACCTTGTTGACCAGGATGGTCTCGATCTCTTGACCTCGTGATCCACCCGCCTCGGCCTCCCAAAGTGCTGGGATTATAGGCGTAAGCCACCGCGCCCGGCCACCATATCACTTTTAAATTCAGTCTTCACAAGGCCAAAGAGGCTTTATTTCTTTCCTTCATTCCCCACATGACTTGGTTTCAAGATTATTCATATCATGATCATCCTGTTTAGGCTCTTTTCCAAGTTTTCTACCTTTTACTGAAGATGTAAGAGACAGAGCATAAGCTAGAGGGTCAGATCTGGTCTTGAATCCAACCTTTGCACCTGCTTGAATTGTGAACAAAGGCAAGTAACGTGGCCTCATTTTCCTTATCTGTGAAATGGGGATAAATAATAGTACCTTCCTTGTGGAGTTCTTGGAAGTAAAGAAGGTGACATATGGAAAGTTTCTAATGTATAAGTGATTCGTAAAGGTTATAAAAAAGACATCTAGTGAAAAAAAAAAAAAAAAAAAAAACAAGCAGTATTCCAGAAGGATCTGCCACAGAATACAGTGGGTGGGGGGCAATGTTTTGTATAAATTCTGGGTATGAGCCAAGAAGCCAGTGGCTTTGTATTTATCTTTATTACCAGCCCCTCACATGATGCCTGGAATACAGTAGATACTTAGGTGTTTTGTGAAAATACACTGCTAACCCTGGGCAGGATAGACTCATTGTTGGGGGAAGAGCCTGGCAGCCAGGAAATGACTTAAAATACAATTAATATAGTTCTGGAGAGAACAAAGGCTTTTAACTGAGGCAATGGGGATGGAGATAAGGGATAAGATATAAGAGACACTGTGGTGAGAAAATCAACAGGATTTGATAATTCTTAGAAGGGAAGGAGGGCCGGGCACAGTGGCTTATGCCTGTAATCCTAGCACTTTGGGAGGCCAGGGAGGTTGAGGCAGGTGGATCACCAGAGGTCAGGAGTTCGAGACCAGCCTGGCCAACATGGCAAAACCCCATCTCTACTAAAAATACAAAAATTAGCTGGGCATGGTATCACACGCCTGTAATCCCAGCTACCCAGGAGGCTGAGGAAGGAGAATCACTTGAACCTGGGAGGCAGAGGTTGCAGTGAGTCAAGATCACACCGCTACACTCCAGCCTGGGCAACAAGAGTGAAACTCCACCTCAGAAAAAAAAAAGAAAAAGGGAAGGAGAAGGGGAAGGAAGAAAGAGAGGAAGAGAGGAGGTGGAGTCAAGATAACTTTGAGGTTTCCAGCTTGGGAGAACCAAAGGAAAAGCAAGTTTGTTGATAGGGGAAGGGAAAAGAAAATGAGCAACTTCTATTTGAAAGGGTTGTAAGGGCAAAGGCAGGTTTCAGTTAAGCAAGGCGATGGCTGAGCATGTAGGGTTGTCTTTTGGCAAAGGACTAGGGGTTCTTGAGGGGAGAGGTGGAAAGTGTTCCAAGTGAGTTCAGGAAGTAGAGGAAGAACTATGAAAAGGCCAGGGCCAAGCGGACAGAGATGAGATTGTAGGAGATTAGCTGATTGAAGAGGTTTGCACCTTAGGGGGTGATTAGGGAAGTGGGAGGCAGGGTGTGGAGAAATGATCTGGAGACCAGCCCCAGACTTCCAGTTAGAATGCGGATGGGAAGTGAGTTCACCCCTTGGGCAGACCCCACTCTGGGGTGGGTCTGAGTAGCAGTTGCCCTGTAGGAGCAGTGGGGTCAATGAGGGGTTGATTTCCTGCTCAGGTGCTCAGGAAGAGGCTAATAGGATAGTTCCTGCTTTTTTTTTTTTTTTTGAGACGGAGTTTCTCTCTTGTTACCCAGGCTGGAGTGCAATGGCGCGATCTCGGCTCACCGCAACCTCCGCGTCCCGGGTTCAGACAATTCTCCTGCCCCAGCCTCCTGAGTCGCTGGGATTACAGGCACGCACCACCATGCCCAGCTAATTTTTTGTATTTTTAGTAGAGACGGGGTTTCACCATGTTGACCAGGATGGTCTTGATCTCTTGACCTCGTGATCCACCCGCCTCGGCCTCCCACAGTGCTGGGATTACAGGCTTGAGCCAAGGCCCGGCTGATAGTTCCTGCTTTTAAGGGAGACTAGAGGTATGCAAATAACCTAGAGAAGATAGAAGCCAGATAGGAGGCCAGTGGGTGGTTACCCAATCTCCACCTTATCTCCCCTCACATACTGCCACCCCTCCCCCAAGTGCTCTCTCTTGAGATCCTTAACGTTTTTCAAGACTTTGGTCCTTTCTGGGTTTGACAAGGTTAACTAGGCCATTACTAATGAACATTGTTCCGTCTATGGCATTTCCCACGTTATTTGATCACAGACCCCCGCCATCCCCCGGCTTTTTATGGAAAGGGGAGAGTAAATGGTAACATCTAACAGGCTGAGAAATTCCTACATGGTGTGCACGTGTAACTAACTCATCTTGGTGTCCTCTTACTTGGCCTCTGTAGATTACAAGCAGTGGTTGCTACCTTCCAAAATTCCCATGCTCCACTCCAGGAACCACCCTTGCTGTTCCATTCAGAGGAGTAATTCACCTGTCTGATTGTGCTTTCTCCTGAGCTATAGAATTGTCAGCAAGGCATGTTGAAAGTTTGTTAGTTTTTTTTTTTTTTGAGACGGAGTTTCACTCATGTTACCCAGGCTGGAGTGCAATGGCGCGATCTCGGCTCACCGCAACCTCCGCCTCCTGGGTTCAGGCAATTCTCCTGCCTCAGCCTCCTGAGTAGCTGGGATTACAGGCACGCGCCACCATGCTCAGCTAATTTTTTGTATTTTTAGTAGAGACAGGGTTTCACCATGTTGACCAGGATGGTCTTGATCTCTTGACCTCGTGATCCACCCGCCTCGGCCTCCCAAAGTGCTGGGATTACAGGCTTGAGCCACCGCGCCCGGCCTGTTAGTTTTTTAAAAGTATTTTTTTATCATGGAAGGGGAGGCCCAAGCTATGTGAGGGAACAGCTAGAGCCATTTCTTCTTATCTGTAGATCCTAAGGGTACTTAGAATACGTTTCTCTTTGGGATTTACACCTCTTGGTTTAATTTTTATTGGGCATGCAGAGGAGTTGGTGGGTAACGTTGGCCTGCCGTTTATATCAGCCTACAGCCAGATGTCTTTTTGATTCCTTACGTGAGCCCACCCTGGATGCTCCCAGAGCAGTAGCTTGAATGGAGAAAAGAGACAACCTCAGCTGCCATTGCCTGTAAGCTTGTACTTCAGAGCAAAGTGGTTAAGAGCGTGGGCTCTGGAAGCATGCTGCCCAGGTTCATAGTTCAGCCCTAGATGACCTTGGGCCAGTTATTTAACCTTCCTGGGCATTGGTAACCCCCTCAGGGGCTTGCAGAAAGACTTGAATTTGTTATTTTTGTTTGTTTTGTTTTTTGACACAGGGTTTTGCTCTGTTGCCCAGGCTGCAGAGCAGTGGCACAATCTTGGTTCACTGTAACCTCCACCTCCCGGGTTCAAGCGATCCTTCCACCTCAGCCTCCCTAGTAATTGGGATTACAGGTGTGTGCCACCACTGTCCAGCTAATTTTTCTGTTTTTAGTAGAGACAGGGTTTTACCATGTTGGCCAGTCTGGTCTTGAACTCCTGACCTCAAATGATCCACCTGCCTTGGCCTCCCAAAGTGCTGGGATTACAAGCATGAGACACCACGCCCAGCCTTGGATGAGTTATTATATTCTTAATGTGTAACATTTAAAGCACTTTGAGCAGGGTTTGGCAATTATTAAGTATTGATGATTGTTGGCTTTCATTATCATCCCCAGGCTTTATGGTGGGCAGAAGACGTCTTTTGTGTATGTGTTACAAGTCAGCAGACAGATAAGTTAACTGGAAGAGGGGAAGCAGGTACCCTTGCTTTACTTCCTTGCTCCAAATGATACCCCAAAGGGGTGAACCAAAAGGCTGAGACGAGAATCATCTTCCCTTCCCAGAAGAACAAGCTGGCAGACCCCTCTGCATGAGGTTCTTGCTAATACCTGTTCCCAGTCTGGCTTAGTCATACTGAAAAGCCTAGTGGATGGGAGCGAGGGTTCTCGGTTTTTGGCAGTTTCCACCTTCACACCAGTTTAATGAGTGAATGGGAAGGCTGGTCCTCAAGTGGGGAGAAGCACTCTGTCCTGTGCCTAGGCCGGAAGACTCTCCTGCCTGGGGAACCTGTACGTGTGGCCTTTAGCAGAAGCACTTACCTTTATGCCAGCCTGTTCAGTGTAATGTATGCAAAGGGGTGAATAGAAGAGAATTTGGATCTGTGCGGAAGAACAGAGCTTGGACATGCCTACCTTTCCCTTTCAAACCTTCACTGAGGCCAGGCACGTTGGCTCACGCCTGTAATCCCAGCACTTTGGGAGGATGAGCTAGGAGAATCACTTGAGGCTGGGAGTTCCAGGCCAGCCTGGGATATATAGGGAGACCCCATCTCTACAAAATTAAAAAAAAAAAATTAGCCAGGCATGGTGGCAAATGCCTGTAGTCCATCTACTTGAGGTTGAGACTGCAGTGAGCCTTGACTGTGCCACTGCACTCCAGCTTGGGTGACAGAGGAGGCCCTGTCTCAAAAAAATAAAAACAAAAACAAACCCAAAAACCTTTATTGATATCCCTTTCACTCTTAATCCTCACATTTAAAAGTCAAATAAATATTGAAATTCAGATGCTTTTAAAAAAAATTCTGTTTTGGGGCTGAGCATGCCTGTAGTCCCAGCACTTTGGGAGTCCAAGATGGGGGGATCATTTGGGGTCAGGAGTTCGAGATCAGCCTGGCCAACATGGTGAAACCCCAAATCTACCAAAAATACAATAGTTAGCCGGGCATGGTGGTACATGCCTGTAATCCTTGTTGCTTGGGAGGCTGACACATGAGAATCACTTGAACCCGGGAGGCAGAGGTTGCAGTGAGCTGAGATCGTGCCACTACACTCCAGCGTGGGCAACAGAGTGGGACTGTCTCAAAAAAAAAAAAATTGGAAACATACATTTTATTAGGAAATTTTAAAACTTAAAGCTCTCTTGAGAAATTAATATTCTTTTATATTGGGCTTTTCTGGTTCTGTGGTAGCAGGATAAGTTCTGTTCAGAATAGTGCGTGGCTGGGCATGATTGCTAGTGCCCTTTGGCAGGCTGAGGCAGGAGGATTGCTTGAGGCCAGGAGTTTGAGACCAGCCTGGGCAACATAGCGCGACCCCCATCTCTATAAAAAATAAAACGAATAGTGCACACAGGTTCCCAGCTCCACATGGTTCATCTTTTGTCTGTGTACAGCCTTGCACAATCATGCCTAAATTTACTCTTAATGATTTCCTGCGATTCTTCTCCACTTTTATTGCCTATTGAGTTTATTTTTCATGGGAAGTTATGTGCTTTTGCCTTTTCTGACTTCTGTTGGATTGTATATGTTTCAAGCTGCTGAGAAATGTTAGGAGATACTCTGATACTTCAGCTTTCCCATCACATTGCTTTCCCTAATGACTGGAAATATTTTACTGGGTGAGATTTAACTAAGAAGTCAAGTTTTCTTCCAAGTCTCTGAGACAGAACATCTTTATTTGAAGTGTTTCAGTGAAGTGTGTCAGAAGTCTGGGGAATTCATTTGTATAAGATTTTTTTTTTTCTGGAAACAGTCTTTCTCTGTCACTCAGGCTGGAGTGCAATGGCATGATCTTGGCTTACTGCAACCTCTACCTCCCGGGTTCAAGCAATTCTTATGCCCCAGCCTCCCAAGTAGCTGGGATTATAGGTGTCTGCCACCATGCCTGGTTAATTTTTTGTTTGTTTGTTTGTTTTTGAGACGGAGTCGTGCTCTGTTCCCAAGCTGGAGTGCAGTGGTGCGATCTTGGGTCACTGCAACCTCCGCTGCCTGGGTTCAGGAGATTTCCCTGCCTCAGCCTCCTGAATAGCTTGGGACTACAGGCATGTGCCACCACACCTGGCTTAATTTTTGTATTTTTAGTAGAGGCTGGGTTTCACCATGTTGGCCAGGCTGGTCTTGAACTCCTGACCTCAGGTGATCCACCCACCTTAGCCTCCCAAAGTGCTGGAATTACAGGCATGAGCCACCATTCCCAGCCAAGATGTTTTTTAAATGATGACAAGACCTTGGGTTTTTATAGCCTAGATCTTAAGAAGAGTTAAAAATGCTGTTATATCTATCTGTGACCTCACATGTCTACAGGTCATTATTAAATACATATCACATTGTCATCACCCCCTTCTATAATTGGGGAAACAGAGGCATGGTTTTCATTGAGGCAGGCCATAGGTCATTCATAGTAATGAAATGACAGAGCAGGTAATGAACTTCAGGTGTCGTGATACCTTTGGAGTAATCATGTGAAGAAGCACTAGAGGGATGCCAGATTCCACAGTCAATCAAGTGAAGGAAGCTCTTTCTATGTGGTTTTGGTGATGATCTTGCTCTATTGGGAAACCGTTTCTTTCTAAACAAGCTTAGGTCTCTTTAGCGGGAAAGTAGAAGGTGAGAACAAAAAAAAAAAAAAAAAGAGGGATGGAGTTGTTACTGAGAAATGTGGGCAAGATCAGTATAGAGTTTTCCTTGCCAAAGTAAGTCTAAGGATTTTGAGAACTGTTTGCAATTGGCCATTCTTCCTTACTTTGCTATTTGAATAACTATATGGAAAAAAAATCTCCAGAACACTGGCTCTGCAGAAGTACCTGGGATGGATCATTTTCATGGAAATGCTTTTATGATTTTTTTCAAGTGGGTTCATGCTGTCCAAAAATAACAACATGCACATTTCTTTCCATGCCTTTTACATTAGTAGTTTAGTTTGCCCACTTGAGAAACTGCCAGCTGTATGCCTTGCAAGGCCTGTTGTCACAGTGTTCACGGTGTGAATGGAAGAGTGCGCTTGGCTTGGCCAGTTTACTTCCATAGGTGAACAAGTTCCTAGTGCTTCATTACATTAGTTTCCTAGAGATCTGAAGGAGGGAATGTCACCTTCCAAGGTACCTACCTTCCCACCAAGAAAGAACTTAAGTCCAAGAAAGTTCTAAATCAGCTGGTGCACACATGGAACTTAATCGTTATTTCAAAGCTAACAGGGGCCAATAACTCTCTTTGGGTCCAGCTGAGTGTTTATGACATGCTCTATAGCTTGTGGAGCAAAGAAAGCCCTCCCTGCTAACTTGACCCTGGGGAGACTTGCTCCTCTGTTCCTAGTGACCGACATGACCACTTGCAAGGGAAGTTGGCCTCCGTCTGTCCCTTCCAAATGGTCTGACAGAATTCTCATCAGAAGAGCCAGAAGAAAATTCCATAAGGCTTCTCACTTCAGCTCTGTAATAACAAACCCAGCTCCCTCTCCCTGTCTGTTCTGCTCCTTTACTCAGAGACATCCAGGAGTCTCATACTCAGAGCCTGGATTCTGGGCCTCAAGGCCATGGGCTGCTGGTTCTGTCCTGTCTTTAAAATTCATTTCCAGTCACTGGATTTGGATCTTCTTCCTTGCTCCCTGTGTCATTATCTCACTCACTATATCCCTATCTGGGCCCCCTAGCCGGTCCATAGCTAACTCCCTGCCTCAGTTTTCTGGCTAATGGCCCCGTCCCTCTAGGAGCGAGTCCTTGTCTTACTGCTGGCTCTCCTGAGGAGGATGTCTTACCCACACCAGGACTGTATGACTGAGCCCAGCACAGTGGAGCTGTGAGGGGTGAGTTTCTCTCTTTCTTTTTTTCTGGAGACAGAGTCTTGCTCTGTTGCCCAGACTGGAGTGTGGTGGCACAATCTCAGCTCACTACAACCTCCACCTCCTGTGTTCAAGTGATTCTCCTGCCTCAGCCTCCTGAGTAGCTGGGATTATAGGCATGCACCACTACTCCTGGCTAATTTTTTGGATTTTAATAGAGACAGGATTTTACCATGTCGGTCAGGCTGGTATTGAACTCCTGATCTCAAGCGATCTACCTGCCTTAGCCTCCCAAAGTACTGGCATTACAGGCGTGAGCCACCGCACCTGGCCTGGAGGGGGGAGTTTCTGCTTAGAGAACTCAGAGGTGGCAGAGTGCCTGGGATGACACAGTTCAGCAAGTGGCCCTGTTGAGGATTGGAACAGCTTTATGGTCTATTAGTTTCCTGTTACTGCTGTAACAAATTGCTACAAACTTAGTGTCTTAATATAGATTTATTCCAGTTCTAGAGATCAGAAGGCCAAAGTTGGTTTCACTGAGCTAAAGCCAAGGTGTCCGTAAAGCCTCAGTTCCTCCAGAAGCTATAGGGGAGAATCCATTGCCTGGTCTCTTCCAGCTTCTAGAGGATGCTCACATTCCTTGGCTCATGGCCCCTTCCTCCATCCTTAAGCCAGCAATAACTGGTCGAGCCTTTCTTACATCCTGTCCGTCTCACACTGCTTCTGTCATTGTATCTCCTTCTCTGACACCAACTCTCTTGCCTCCCTCTTTCACTTATGAGGACCCTGTGATTACTTAGGCTCCATCTGGGTAATCTAGGGTAATTGCCCCATCTCCAAATCCTTAATTCAATCATTCCTGCAAAGTCCTCTTTGCCATGTAAAGTAACATATTCACAGGTTCCAGGGATTAAGATATGGCCATCATTGAGGAACCATTATTCTGCTTATCATGCAAGATGTCACCAAAGGTTGAGGAATGGTGGAATCCTGGGTTCAGATGGGTTCCCAACACAGGTCCTGACATTACAGTGGAGGAGGAACAGGGATCTGGCAAACTGAGCCTGGCGCAGAAGTCTTCATAGAATTCAAATGAGGAAGCACAACCCCTTTTGAGAATTTTGTTTGAAAGAAAGCAATATAGGTCTGCAGTCTGTACTTTCAATTCAGATGTTTTCTTAAATTCTTCATAATTAAATGTCTTTCCCACACACAGGCCTCCCTGAGTCTGGAGTTCTTATAGTGGGCACTGCTTTCAGACTTGAGGTGTTTTAGGATACAAGCTGGCCAGACACTTAGCAGGTATTTAGCCAGCTCAGGCCTATGGAATTTTCCACCCTCAGTTAAAGAAAAGAGCAAAGAAGTAGGGGTGTGTGGGGGTGTATGGATGTCAGTGTGTCGCGGGAGGTCGGCGGGGAGGTGTTTAAAAGAGAAAGGGGTGGTTTCACATCACAGAAAATAACTCTTTGGCTGACACGTCCCAAGATGCCTCTCATATGTCCTGTGTAAGAGATGCTTTGCCCAGCGTGAAGGTCAAGTTAGACTGGGCATGGCCCTTCTGCATTTTCAAGGTAATCACGGGATCCCTTCCCAGAAATGGCTTTCTAAAACACATGATTGGAGAAGCAGAAGGAAGGACTGGAAAATCTCTCTGAGTTCTTTCTGGCTTCATGATGATTTCAGTGAAGAGATAAATGGAAACTTCCCCTCTCCAGCACATCTAGTCACTGCCATCTTAGAGACACATACCACAAAAGCTTCCTGGCTGATCACATTTGCATCAGCCTTCCTCACACTGGCCAGTATGATGCCCATGTTGTGTCTGATGGCACAGAGCTTTGCTGTCCCAAAGAAGCACTCTGTCGTAGAGGTGGATTGCATTTCCTATTTTTACATCGGTTCTAAATGGCCACGGCCATATTTTTCCCAGGCGCAGGCTACCTTTTTTCAGACCTCTGGCTAACAGACCTGGCTGTAATGCACTGAAAATCATTATAGAAAAGGTTGGGGAAACTCCCATATTTTGTTTGAAAATGTGTAGAGACGAAATACACATTCACCATCTTCACTTTTCCCCGTTCTATTTTTCCTTTTTTTTTTTTTCCTTCTCAATAGAAGAACAGTTTCAATTCTCCTTATAAACCATCTCAGGTTAAATATTCAGATGTTTTCAGTGGAATTATTTGAAACCATATTTTGTATGTACGTATCTACAATGAATATCTACCAATTATTAAATGTGAAAGGGTATTAACTCTAGTGCTACTAAAGTCTCATTTAGAAAATTGTGTTCACTTTCTGTAAATTGTGGGTACATTGTCTTCAGCCTGGCTGATTTTATTTTATTTTGCTGGTTTACTAATTTCTGCTTTGGAGTTTCTCCTTTTCTCTACTGACTGTCAGCTGAACTTCGCTGAGGCTCCTGGGTACTGTGCATTAGGTCAATGAGCTTCATGACAGAGTCGACGCCTTGCAATCCTGGAACCTTTGGGGCTGTGTTGCGCAGCAGAAGGAACTAGAAAGGAGGGCGTTGCTGGAGTGAACTAGAGAGAGAGAAAGTTGTGCTGAGCTGTGGAAGATGGCTCCCCTGGCTGAGGGAGAAGACAGATAACCATCATTCAGTTCATGCTCAAATCCCAAGGGAAATGCTTGTGAACTGTTGCTTGAATTGAAGAGCAGAGTATCTATTTCCACTGATTTCTTTTTAACAGATCAAACCTACTTAGGCCAAGGAGGTAGGGGGAATGGTGGAAGGCAAGACCAGGGCTTAATCTCAGGGAACTGAAGGATTAAAAAAGGGCAGAAGGGAAGGTATTTTTTTCCATTACAAAGACCAAGAGGCCAGAGATTAAAATATTAACAATATTTAATGAGGGCAGCCATATATTTTTAGATTCAGACAGGAAGAAATCAAATCCTTTAGAAATTGTGCTTGATAAATGAAACAGTTTTGTCTGGGACCAAAGGGGTTAGTAGATACTTGTTTAGGGGCTGGAGACAGTGCATATACTGTGAACTTGCATAATTCAGGACCTCAGATCAGTTAGTTAAGGAATTGAGAAAATAATTCTATGCAGTTTAGCATATATAATAGTTGGAACATAGGGAACCTCATTCTCCAACTTCAGTGGAGGCAGAGACATGTGACCATCAGACACCCATAGGGGCCAGATTTCTGTTGGGAGCCAAGGGTAGAGGGACTCAGGTGCCAGGTCTGCCTGCCCTCCCTTCTTCCATCCTAGCCTCTACCAGGGTAGAAGGGGAGCAACAGCTCATGCCTCTGCCAGACTCATGTTTCTCAAGGCAGCAAACCGTGCTTGACAGGAATGGTGGCCATAGAGGCTGCCTCCCTGCACCCTTGTGACTTTGTCTGAGAACTTCCCCCACTGGGATGGGCTTCCTCTTACTGACTACATTCTCTTTCTTTCCAGCTACTCTCTTCCCTTTTCTACTTTCTACTACCCCCTAACTGCTTTCCCCTCATTCTGATTTTCCCCAACTGCTACTCCTGGTGTTCACCTCTGCACTGCCACCTTCCAGGAAACTCTTCTGTGGATTTGGCTGCCTGATCCAGCCCCTTGGCTTCTCCCTTCTACCATGCCCTGGGAACCATTATTTAACTGTGGGCATACTCCTTCTCTCCCCTTCTCATCTTTTTCTCACCTCTTCTTTCTCTCTCTCCTCCGTTTGGCTAAAAAGTGTGCTTTGTGGCATAGAGCCATCACTGTGTTTATTTTTTTAAACCTTTTCTTTAGCCAAGGATGGAAAATTCCAAAGGCCTGAGCTAGTGATGGCTGGATGCCTTTTCTGGAAATCCAGTGGCCTAAGTGCCAAGGAAATGTTGTGGAGCTACACATCTGGCAAGGTTGTCCCTTAAAATGCCCTGGCTTTGGATTTAGAGCCAACTGAAAGAAGGGGAGGTTCTATCTGTGGAATTATGGAATCAGAATGAAAAGTTAGCTAGCATGTGGTGGCACATGCCTGTGATTCCAGCTACTGGGGAGGCCGAAGCAGGAGGATCACTTGTACCCAGTTCAAAGCTGTGGTGAACTATGATTACACCATTGTACTCCAGCCTGGGTGACAGAGCGAGACCTTGTCTCAAAGAAAAAAAAAATGAAGAGTTTACAATATTACGTAATTATAGCCCCAGAGCCCAGTTTATGTCACTTTTTTTTCTGCTGGGTTTAATTGGGAAAGAGTGGCCTTTGACTTAGTTGATCTTTCGAGTGAACCCTTCTGCATGAGAGACAAAGTTCCTGCAGCTCATTTTAATTGATGATTTTCCTTCATTGGGGTCATTATTTGGCAGTGGCTAGTCACACGTCAGGGCACCTGGAGTGGGACTCATAGGGGAGGACAGCATCCTCCCAGTTGTTGCCAGGTGGAGTTGAGTAGGCCACCCCACCCTCATGTTTCTTGCTCCCTCCCTGGAGAAATAATGATATGGTTTGGCTATGTCCACACCCAAAAATCTCATCTTGAATTGTAATCCCCATAGTGCCCACATGTCAAGGGTAGGACCAAGTGGAAGTAATTGGATCATGGAGGCAGTTTCCCCCATGCTGTTCTGGTGATAGTGAATGAGTCTCATGAGATCTGATGGTTTTATAAACGTCTGACATTTCCCCTGCTTGCACTCACTCCATCCTGCCACCTGTGCAGAGGGCACCTGTTTCTCCTTTGCCTTCTGCCATGATTATAAGTTTGCTGAGGCCTCCCCTTCAATGCTGAACTTTGAGTCAATTAAAGCTCTTTCCTTTATAAATTACCCAGTCTCAGACAGTTCTTAGGCAGTTCTTTATCAGGAGTATGAAAATGGACTAATACAAATAATTTGGCCAGAGTTTTGTCCACATGTCCCTGAGGGCTGAAGCAAGTCAAAGTTGACCACCTTGATGGTAAGCAAAAAGTTAATTGTCTTGAAATAGCTAGAAACTGTACCATTCTGGTACATCTTGGGAGGGCGGGGGAAATTAACAAAATACCCAAACCCATAACAATGCCAACTCTGTCTGCACTGGCTTCACATTGCTGCAAATAAGCACCCAGATTTCCTAGAGGGTCCTTCATAGCTCTTCATGTCCACCAGTAAGACCCACCCCACGTTTGAAATTTCTTCTCCCACCATATCCCTTTCTTCGGCCCATAGTCCAGCCAGACTGAACTATCATACTTTTTCAAACACATTCTATAGTTTCTCACTTATATACCTTTGTGCATGCTGACTCTTCATCCAGGGACACCCTTAACCCCTCCCCTGCTAAAGGGAATCTTATCTGTCCTGCAGGGCTTAGGTCAAATGGCCATCTTCTCCATGGCCATCATATTTGAAGCTAATTGCTCCTTCTGCAGCCTTATAGCCTCTTACTAGTTGCATTGGCTTCCTGTAGCTACTGTAACAAATTACCACGAACTGGATGGCCTAAAACAATTTATTCTCTGGCAGATCTAGAGACCAGACATCTGAAATAAGTATCATTAGGCCTCATTCCTTAAGGAGATTTTAGGAAAGGATCATTTATTGCCTCTTCCAGCTCTGGTAGCTACGAGCATTCCTTGGCTTGTGGTTGCGTCACTCCAATCTCTGCCTCTATGGTCACATTGCCACCTCTTTGGTCTGTTTCAGATCTCCCTCTGCCTCTTTCTTGTCAAGATGCTTGTGATGGCATTTAGGGCCCACCCCAATAATCCAGGATGCGCTCTTCATCTCAAGAGCCTTAACTTACTTGACATCTGTAAAGACCCTTTGGCTATATCCCATTTGCAGGTTCCAGGGATTAGGATGGGGCATATCTTTTTGTGGGGGAGGCATTTTTTCAGCCTGTGCCTTAGTTCTTAGGTTTTAGAGACGATTGATGTCAGTACTTTGGTTTTAGAGAGAATTGATTTCATTAGGCTTTCTAACAACAGTTGTTGATAGCTTCTCTATTTTATTAGAATGTATATACCTTAAGGAGGTGGTAGAAGACTAGAAAGCTAATGCTTAGTTGTCAGTGCCAGAAGGGCTCAGCAATTCCACTGACAATCTGTGTTACCTTGGGCACACTGACTTTTGGGGATCTCCTTTTGCTCATTTGTAAACATTGGAAGAATAACATCGACATCAATGGGCCTTGCAAAGATGTTTATAATAGCAAAAACAAAAAAAAACAAAAAATGTATACTTAAATGTTCAAAAGTAAGGGTTTGGGCAACTATATATATGTATATATGTATACATTCATATACCAGAAAATGGTGCAGTCCTTTAAATGACTTTCTTTCCCTCCCTCCCTCCCTTTCTTCCCTTTCTTTTTCTCTCGCACTCTTTCATGTGTGCTGTCTCTCGCACGTGCTCTCTCTCGTGTGCTTTTGCTCTGTCGCCCATGCTGGAGTGCAGTTGTCTGATCTTGGGTCCCTGTAACCTCCGTCCCTCAAGTTCAAGCAAGTCTTCTGTCTCAGCCTCCCTAGTAGCTGAGATTACAGGTGTGCACTACCACGCTCAGCTAATTTTTGTATTTTTAGTAGTGACAGGGTTTCACCATGTTGGTCAGGCTGGTCTCGAACTCCTGACCTCAAATGATCTGCCCACCTCAGCCTCCCAAAGTGCTTGGATTACAGATGTTACCTACCGTGCCCAGACAACATCTATATTTATTATTGACAGCAGTAAAAAGTTTACATTATGAAATGCCAGGCAAAGCATGATTCTATTTTTGTAAAATAATGCATATTTGATATATGTGAATTTAGTTACTTAATCACTCTCTGCCTTGTTTTCTTCAACTGTAAAATGTAGATAATTGTAGTACTGACCTCAGAGGGTTGTTGTAACGATTGAGTAAAATAAGACATTGAAGCACGAAGAACAATGCCTAGCACATAGAGAAGCACTGAATAAATGTAGCTATTAGTATTATTGTTATATTCAAAACAACATTCTCAAAGGATGTTGTATGTTGATAACGTGTATATATAATGTGTGTATGTTTGTACGAATATTAAGAGTGCTAGATGGGCACACTGGCTCACACCTGTAATCCTGGTGACTCAGGAGGCTGAGGTGGGAGGATCATTTGATCCCAGGAGTTTGAGACCAGGCTGGGCAATGTAGCCAGATCTCTGTCTCTAAAAAATAAAAATTAAATTAGCTGGGCATGGTGGTACGTGCCTGTAGTCCTAACTACTTGTTAATCTGAGGCAAGAGGATTGCTTGAACCCAGGAGTTTGGGGTTACAGTGAGCTATGATTGTACCACTGCACTCCAGCCTGGGTGATAGAGTGAGACCCTATCTCAAAAAAAGAAAAAAATAAATAAATTTTATAAAACAGTACCTATCTTGGGGTGATGGCATTATGTTATGAGTAAATTTTATTTTTGCTTTAAAAACATTAATTCATTTATTTTACTCTGATCATTATTATTTTTATAAGCAGAAAATCTAGAGTTCAAGATAAGAACCATACTTTCAGGACTGCTAGATTTATGTGACATGCATGTGTGTGCACACATGCACAACATGTAGTCTTTCTATAATAATTAGCTATTATTATTATTAAGGTAATTTTTCCTATAATCCAGCAGCCCCTTGCCTAGTGCTTTGCACATCTCGGATTCTCTGTCTGCTAAGTCATTGAAATTATGATGGGCAAGAAATTAGACTTTAATTCCCACTTGCTTTGAATTCCTATCTTCTTTAGTATTGTTCCCTGAATTTTGATTATAATGTGTTTTCTTTCAAATGAAGTTTTGAAGAATATATGTACATATATATTCTCTCACACTAGATATTTGCCTGTACATCCACATACATCTATACATTTCATATCATCTTTATAATTTTGTGGAGATGCAAGTGCCTACTCTGAATTTTCTGAAATGTAAATTAAAATAGCTGCCATGTTGCATGTGAAATGTGTCTCAGATTGTTGATACTGGAGTTCTCTTTTACTGCCATTAAGAAGATTAATCACTAGAGGGACTTACATTTCAAGTAAAGCTAACTAATTTGCATTGAAATTGCAAGGATTTCTGGTTGTGATTTTTCTGATTTTGAACATTCTGCATCTTTGTTCTTTTATTGAAAATAATCTTTGTACTTCTCATGGATTTAAAAACAAATGGGGCCAGGTGCGGTGGCTCACACCTCTAATCCCAGCACTTCGGAAGGCCAAGGTGGGTGGATCAAGACCAGCCTGGCCAATATGGTGAAACCCAGTCTCTACTAAAAACACAAAAATTAGCTAGGCGTGGTGGCCTGCGCCTGTAGTCCCAGCTACTCGGGAGGCTGAGGCAGGAGAATTGCTTGAACCTGTGAAGTGGAGGTTGCAGTGAGCCGATATGTGCCACTGCACCCTAGCCTGGGCAACAGAGCGAGACTCCATCTCAAAACAAACAAACAAAAAAAATGGAGGGGAGAATTACTTATGAATTATGAGCTTTGAAATGGAAGGTCTTGCCTCTGACATTTAAAACAATTAGATTATGATGTGTATCTTGGTAGGCAGGGGCTCTTTCCTGTTGTACTGTGTACCTTTTTTTGGGAGGGGATACTGAGAATTAAAGGATCAGGCTGTTTGAAGACAAACCTTGCCATATCTTACAATACATATCCTTGAGTTCATTTCTTCTTCCTTCTGTTATTCTCTCTTCTCTCCACTATATGTCTCTTTTTCTTATAAGATATATAAAAATGATTTGTTATATTTGGTGGTCTGTGCCTGTAGTCTCAGCTACTCTAGGGAGACCAAGGCAAGCGGATTCCTTGAGCCCAGGGGTTCAAGTCCAGCCTGGGCAACATAGCAAGACCCCATCTCTTAAAGAAATGGTTTGTTGCATTTAAACTAGGATTTGGATATTTCCTCTTCATAGCTGAAAAAGTAGGGAGGGATGAATAAGTGGGGCACAGAGGATTTTTAGGGCAGTTAAACTACTCCATATAATACTACAATGATGGATACATGTCGTTATATATTTGTCAAACAAAACCCATAGAATGTACAGGACCTAGAGTGAACCCTAATGTATCCTATGGACTTTGGGTGTTTTGATGTGTCCATGTAGGGTCATCGATTGTAACAAATGTACCACTGTGGTGCCTGACGATAGTGGGGGAGGCTGAGCGTGTATTGGGACAGGGAGCACATAAGAACTGAACTCTATACTGTCTGCTTAATTTTGCTGGGAACCTAAAACTCATCTGAAAGATAAAGTCTATTAAAAAAAAGTAAGATCTATGAAATACTTTTTTGTGTCAGAAAATATCCTAAGTGTAGTTCTTTTGCATTTACATGGACCTTTAATTTTTCTGCCTGTCTGTAGTCCTAATATTTTTTTTAAAAAAACCTTTTGTTCCATCCCTGGTAGTTTGGAAGCTTGCATTCTCAGCTCTCTTGCTGACTTGTTCGGCATAATTATAAAGACTTACCAGCAAATGTGAATTGCACACTTTGAAGGCTTTGGATGAAAGATGCCAGGTAAAAGCAAAGCAATTTTATTGTTAGAGTGGGGGATGATGAGTCAGAAATTTTAAGGTTAGCCAGATGCAGTGGCCGAGGTGGGCAGATCACTTGAGGTCAGGAGTTTGAGACCAGCCTGGCCAACATGTCGAGACCCCGTCTCTACTAAAAATACAAAAAATATTAGCCGGGCATGGTGGCACACACCTGTAATCCCAGCTACTTGGGTGGCAGAGGCAGGAGGAATGCTTGAACCTGGGAAGTGGAGGTTGCAGTGAGCCACTGCACTCCAGCCTGGGTGACAGAGTTCAACTCTGTCTCAAAAAGGAAAAGAAATTTTAAGGTCTGCTCCTCACTGTATGACCCTGGAGGCAAGGCGCTGATGAAATTAGTATGCGGTCCACTGAAATCATGTTGAAGAAGTACCTGCTAACCTAATTTAGGCTTCCATATAGCTATGTTTCTTCAATGTGGTCCCTGTGTAAATCAAATCTGGGCAAATCGCATCATTTAACATACACCAGGAGAATCTGATTTTTGAATGAACTTTATTGGAATCATTTGGAAAGGCAAAGAATCCTTTTATAATGCCAATGACTGCCCACTAATTTATATCTTTTTTTAAGATAGGGTTTTGTGAGGCGAGATTTCAGTTTTTGTAACGCACTGACACTCCTCTGCCATTTAAAATCAGATTGTACCTGGGAAAGAAGGATCTCTCTGGGAAGTTGCATTAACTCCTTCAGACCTAAAGAAGGCATTTAGTCAATTATTGTTTCTGGGAACTAAATAATACCCTTGTCACCCAAAAAATTTAAAATAACTTTGTAAGTGGCTCCTCAGTCTCTAAAAACATGACTCATTCATTCTTTGTAACTTGAAAGAAATCCAAGTGTCAGAAGATACCAGGAAATGGACTCAAGTCACACTTCTAAACATCAGTACTAGAGGTCTTCAGTATTAAGAAACCAATATGATACTGGTTTAAAGTTGATGGTTGGAGCCACCATATTAGGAGGAAAGGGCAAGGGGTGGCCTGTCAGTGCATTCTAGAATATTCCTTGGGGAAATTCTTGCTGGCAGCATTAAGGCTCCTGAGCTCTGGCTGTACTCTGTGTACCATAGGCTGTCCTGTTCTTTTGTCCAGAAAGCCCACTCCTTGCTTTTCTGACTGCCCCATGATTGCACATGACCTCATAATGTTTCTTCTGCCAGCTTTATTTATGGTTGCTTTCCCCTCAAGCAGCCTTTGGATCCATCTTCATCATATAACCAGCGAAAAGAAATGGAGTGTATTAGAACATGCCTTGCATTAGTGCTGGGAGATAGATTGCATTCCTGTACTTCTTAAAACCCATGTTCTTGGTAATATAAGATGGAGCTATGGAGGGTGAGGTTCTCCATGTCTGGGTTGGCCTTTGCCTTTCATTGACCTCGGTGGCTGCCAGTCAGTGGAAAAATATGGTCAGGGTTCACCCTATGGAATCATTGCTTAATATCATAGATGACTCATTGGAATTAGTGTGTTAGAAAATCACTTCCAGATGTGGAGCAGAAACTTTTCCAAAAGAGAGAAATACACTCTGGAAAACTGGGTTTTATTGTTTTTAAAATAATCTTAGGGCCAGAATGAAATCTGCTTGTGCATGGTTAGCCAACATATATTTGGAGTTCTAAGTAGTACGATCCTGTTCACTTTCTTTAGACTGACATCCACATTAAGTGGGGGCTGCCTTCAGCCTGCCACCTTATCCTCTATCAACTTCTGCCCTCTCAACATCTCCCATCTTCTCACAATGATGAATGATCTGGAAGCCTTATTTGCTCCCTCAGGTTCCAGTCTCTCATTCCTTATCATTATCAGCAAACATTTATTGAGCATTCCTAGATACTGTGAAGGACAGAAGAAACATCTGGTTGGACAGCAACAGACATTTTGGTTATATATATAGCAAGGTGACTGAGAATGAGCTCTGGCATCCACTTCTGGGTTGAAATGCCATTTTCTGGCTGTGGAATATTGAAAACTTACTCAACTTTCTGAGTCCCAGTTTCTTTGTTTATAAAATGGGAGTGATGGAGATCATCATACCTACTGCATAAGGTGAGCGTGAGGCCTAAGGGGACAATCCATGGTCAACCCTTGGTGTATGCTAAGTGTTAGCTATTATTATTTATCAATTCACTTCCCTGTGTAGCTTGTGTGTGAAGGGGGAGCATGAACTATGAGTTCCAGACTGACACTCTCCAAAAAGCAACCACAGTGTTTGAATTTTGGAATTCTCTTTAGGTTTATTTCACTGCAGCAGATAATTCACTGGCTTCTCATATTCAGTGCATTTTTTGTTGAGCCCTGTTCAAGGAGGGAGTGTGTTGTCATCTCCTTGGAAGCACCACATGACTGACTTTGTAGTTCATGCAATAGTCAGAGGGAAAGTATTTTTAAGTAGCATACCCTGAAGTTCTTACAAAAGCCACATCTATTCTAATAAGGTGTTTTTGGTAAATGAAATATTATGTTTTCCATTCTACTAATTTTTCACAACATACCTATGATCACATTGTATTTGAGCAGTTTTCTATTGAATGTGTATTCTCCCCTCCTTCCATCTCAAATGTAACATATCAATAAGTGTGTTTCTTTACTAGAATATGATAAAAAAAATTTCTAAAACTTGAAAACCACACTAGAAGAGGAAAAGATCATAACCATTACTATTACATAGAGATATATATTAATATCTATGCTCTTTGAAGCATTGAAAATGTTTGGGAATTAATGAAATGGCTGCAGAATCTCCTGTAGTGGTTAAGAGCATGCACTTGGTGGGGCGTGGTGGCTCATGCCTGTAATCCCAGCACTTTGGGAGGCAGAGGCAGGCAGATCACTTGAGGCCAGGAGTTCGAGACCAGCCTGGCCAACATAGCAAAATCCTATCTTTACTGAAAATATAAACGTTTAGCTGGGTGTGGTGGTGGGTACTTGTAGTCCCAGCTACTTGGGAGGCTGAGGCAGAATAATTGCTTGAACCCTGGGGGCAGAGGTTGCAGTGAGCTGAGATTGCGCCACTGCACTCCAGCCTGGGCAACAGAGCAAGACTCTGTCTCAAAAAAAAAAAAAAAAAAAGAAGATCATGCACTCTAGAGTTAAACAGAGTGTGGCTTTGAATCCTGACTGTACTGGTTTTCTATTGCTGCATAGCAAATTACCACATGTAGCAGCTTAAAATAACACACTTTACTATTTCACAGTCAGAAGTATAGGCATGGCTCAGCTGGATTCTCTGTTCAGTATTTTACAGGTGTTGGCAGGACTGTGTTCTCATCCAGAAGCTCAGGGGCCTTTTCCAAGCTCATTCAAGATGGCACAATTTGGTTCCTTGAAGTGGTTGAACTGGTCCTGTTCAGCTGGGGGTTGCTGTTACCTCCTAGGGACATCCTCAGGTCCTGGACAGATAGGCCTCTCATCACATGAGAGTTTACTTCTTTAAAGCCAGCAGGTTTATCTCTCTCTTCAGGATGGGCCCAGTTCCTCTTCTAGAGATCACTTGATTAGGTCAGGCCCACCTGGGATCATCTCTGTTAATTAACTCACAGCCAGTTGATTCCTGACCTAATCAGGGGAGTGATATCTCTCAATATTCACAGGTCCCACTTACATTCAAGAGGAGGATTAAACAGGGCGAGTAGTCCAGGGGGCAAAAATTCTAGGGGCATTTTAGAATTTGGCGTATTACATTGACTATATTTGCTCACTTGGGCAAGTTTCTGACCTCTCTTAATCTGCTTTCCCATTGATAGAATGTGAGTAGTGACAGTATTCTCTACCTCATAGGGTCATTGCTAAAATTAAATGAGGTAATGCATGTAATCCATTTAGCATAGTACCTTGTGCTTAGCAAGCTTTCAAAAAATGTTGGAAGGATAATAGAGAAGGGTTACATTTCTTCCTCCCATACTGTATTCTCTTTCATTCCCTCACACTCATAATGAAATGGCTTTTAGGGTAGAGCATATAGTCACATGCTAAAGAAGTTGAGTTTTTGCCCTTATGATTTAAATTTTTTTAGAAAAGTTCCTGAGCATAAAGGTTATTTAACATTGAAATTTCTAAGCCATTTGTCTTAGCATGCCTAGGTGAAGACCTTTCTAAAAATATCCTTCTCTTTGGATTCTTTGTTAAATGAATACATGTGCAGCAGGCAGCTCATGGTCTCCCCTAACCTGGGATTTTAGTTGTGTTTCCTAGGTAAGAAGAAGATTTTAGGTTATTACTCTACTTATGAAAAGACAGTTTGGTAGGTTTGTGATCTGTAATTGACAATACCTTTGAATAACAAATCAGTACTTTGTAGAGTGAGAAATATCAGTTTACAGGACCTGCATGGTGCACTGTGTTTCTCACCTTCAGTAAGGATATTTAACAGTTCAGCCTCATGATAGTCCTGAAAATTAGACTGAGTTTATTCACATAAGCTACTGAGACACAGCCATTTATAGACGATTTGAGTATAGTTCTGGGACCATTCCTAGAAGAAAATGAATTTGTGTTGCTTTTTCTCATTGCCCATATAAATTGATCATAGTTCAATAATACTTAGAAAACAAACTCCCTTGTGACAAATAGTTGGTTTGAAGGCCCGTTTTGCAGGTGGGAGTGTTTATAGAGAAGTAGAAGAAGAGAAAGACATGAAGAGAAAAGAAACAAGGGGCAGAGAGACAAGAAGGGGAGTTTGATTCTCCATGATGGAACTGAACTTGGGTGTCACTTTTCACAATTACTCAAACATTCCACTCCATTCAGTAGTGACAAATCTGCATGTTTATCTTCTATGTGAGAAGTTTGGAAGTTTGAGTGTATAGTTAAGAACCAGCCAGAAATAGGGAGCTTGTATTGCTGAGGAATCTTATAAGCCTGTAAGATCTCATGTCCCCACCACCCTCCCTGTTTGCCTTTGCTGGGCTCACTACCTCTCCCAGCATGGGTTCCCTTTCTGTGACTGTCGTTAGTACACAAGTGTCCTACAGCACCAGCTGCCTAAAAAGGAGCGAGGTTGGGGGAGGAGTGATGAGTTTGTGACCTCATTGAGAAGACCTCAGTTCTTATTCCTTCAACCACAGAAAGGTAAAAAGGAGGTATTGGGCGTACCTTCTCCATCCATATTTCAGGTTGCCTGCTTGTCCCTTAAAAATTCTACCCATACCCTCTTTAAAAAATAAAGTTGATGTAATCAACTTTTTTTTCCCCTCAAATCAGAGGACACTAACAAAAGAGTGAAAAGGCAACCCACAGAATGGGTAAATATATTTGCAAAGCATGTATCTAATAAGGGATTAATTTCCAGAATATACAAAGAACTCCTATAACTCCACAACAACAACAGCAAACTTGATTTAAAAACAGGCAAAGGGTTTAAATAGACATTTCTCTGAAGATGATAAACAAATGGCCAATAAGCACAGAAAAAGGTGCTTAACACTGTTAGTCATCAGGGAAATACAAACGAAGACCGCAATGAGATACCATCTCACGCCTATTCTGATGGTTGTTGTTCCAAAAACTAGAAAATAAGTGATGAGGAAGATGTGGGGAACCTGGAAGCCCTGTGCATTGCTGGTGGGGAATATAAAATGGTACAACCACTATGGAAAGCAGTTAAGTGGTTTCTCAGAAAGTTGAATATAGAATTACCATATAATAGGCTGGGCCAGTTGGCTCACCCCTGTAATTCCAGCACTTTGGGAGAGACGGGCAGATCACCTGAGGTCAGGAATTTGAGACCAGCTTGACCAACATGGTGAAACCCCATCTCTACTAAAAATATGAAAATTAG
>NW_022437042.1:2166121-2390839 GCF_009761245.1 Sapajus apella
AAAAAAAAAAAAAAAAAAAAAAAAAAAGAATTATTATATAATCCAGCAATTCTACTTCTAGGTGGAATTGGGAAATTCTTTCCAAAAGAACTGAAGGAAGGGACTCGGGTACTTGCACACCAGTGTTCATAGCAGCATTATTCATCATTGTCAAAAGGCAGAAACAGCCCAGTGTCCCTCAGCAGATGACCAATGGAATATTGTTCAGCCTTAAAAAGGAAGGAAATTATGACACATGCTACAATATGGTGAAGCTTGAAGACATTATGTTAAGTGAAAGAAGCCAGTCACAGAAGGACAAATTTTATATGATTCCACTTACGTGAGGTACCTAGAATAGGCAAATACATAGAGACAGAAAATAGAATAATGGCTACCAGGGATGGGAGGGGGCGGTGTGGAGGAAGTGTGGAGTTGAATCAGTACAGAGTTTCTCTTTGGGATGATGAGGAAGTTGGAAATGGGTAATGGTGATGATTGCAGAGCAATGTGAATGTACTTAATGCCAAATGCAGACACTTATATATAAAATATATACTTAACGAAGTATATACGTTAAAAAAGTTAAAATGGTCAATTTTAGGTATATTTTTACCACATTAAGAAAAAAAAAAAACATTATAACAGCAATATTTGTTTGTGCTAGAAAAGTCCGGGGAAAAACAGAAAATGAAAAAAAAAAAAAAAAGAATGATCTGTAACTCTTCCATTTGGAATACATAAGAAACCTTTTCTGTTTCGATTTGACCATATTTGCCCTTGTCAGCAAAAATGACAGTCACTTTCCACCACTTCCTGTATAGGTGTCAAAATAGTGCCTACTTATTCCCCGTGAAATTTTAGTGCCTAATTCACAAACAGAAAAGAAAGAAGAAAGGCCTGAGTAGTGAAAAACATAGCTGCCCTATTCTGTTGTAAACCTCTCCTTAGCAGGGCAGTGGTTCTCAGGCCCTGACCACATCTTGGGAGCAGCTGCCGCGACAAGCATAGAGACACGGGGTCAGCAGGTCTGGCTTCCAGCTCCACTTGTACGAAAGATATGAGCCAGGGCTTTCAA
Source organism: Sapajus apella (assembly GCF_009761245.1). Classification (NCBI taxonomy): domain Eukaryota; kingdom Metazoa; phylum Chordata; class Mammalia; order Primates; family Cebidae; genus Sapajus; species Sapajus apella. The sequence continues at coordinate 2,167,179 of NW_022437042.1, forward strand.
GTTGTTGGTAATTCTCACGGCCCTCACTAAGCCCCAGAGCAGCATCACATTTGCGCGTATTGAATCAAGTCCTCCTTACACAGAGCATGGCTCTTGCTTCAAAGATGTGAAGGCTGTTATCTCTTGTGTCCTCTCTCAGCTCGCTGTGCTGTCAACTGACTGTACCCAGGGCCTTTCAAAAGGAACTCTGGCCAAGGGTCCCTGAGGGAGAGAAAGATACCAGAGTTTTGCAAGGGCCACCTTTGCCTGTTTGCCCGATGACTACCTTGCTTACAGTCTGAAAGTGGCCGCTCTCAGGTTGTGGTGTTTATAAGAAAGCAGGGGCCAGCCCCTGACCTGGCTGGAGGCTGTAAGGTTCTACAGTAGTGCCAGTGCATTCCTGAGTTCTGGGAAGCTTTAATGGGCTAGGCCCAGATTGCTCCTTCAGAGAAACATCCCAATGGTCAGAAGAAAGAGGAAAAGCCTCATTGATTTAACAGAGGACAGGGTGACTGATCCAGAAAACTAAATAACATTTCAATTGGCTCTGCCTTGAATTTTAGAAAGAGACTTACTTGTTTTCCCACTGGAAAATGGGATATTCTTTAACTACGGGATGAAAATTGCATTGGAATGACTGGACTTAGAGGGCAAGAAATCTTTCAGTTGACCCAAGCAATAATCCTGTTTTGCCAGAATTTTCTCAATAGTGAAATATGTAAGTAGCAGTGAAGTAATTACACCAATCCTCCTCCTTAAACACGCTAGGACTCCAAAATCGTACAAGTGATGTCCTTTGAATTGTCACCCACCACAGGAGGCCACACAATCACTCCCTAATGTTTTCATTGCTCAAAAACCAGGAATTTTCATCAGAAAGCTTACGAGTCATGTGAGATTTCCAGGCCTTTACTATATAGTCACATTTCATATACTGTATATACGTTTATCATTAGAAGAGTGTCTGCATTTTGGTAGTAAAGGAAAAACTATCATTTAAAAAAACCAACTTCTAATGGTTTAATTGTGTCTCTCCAAGACTATCATCATAATCATTGTTGCCATCTGCTTTTTTTTTTTCCCCCAATTGATATAGATCCAGTCATTTTAAGTGAAAAGATGCTCTTTCTTAGGCTGGGACTTCACATAGCCTATTGAAATCCTTAGAATTTTTAAACACCTTATGTGAAAACTTACTTAAGGATTTCTCTGTCTTACTTTTTGAGCAACAGATATTTGTTGATGGATACATCTTGGAAATCAAAGGGGTTTTTGAACTCTGGTCCAAGGTTCCTTGTAGTCAGAAATTTCTCTTATATTACTGGGAACACTGTAACTGCTAGAAACCAACTTAATCAGTAGTATGACTCCATTCTGGAAGGAGAAAAAATATGAAAAGAGATGGAGGGCCATCAAAATGTTAACAGTGGTCATTTATGTTTTCCAAGTAACTTATATTTTCCTCATATTTTTGGATTAAAATTCTTCAACAAACATGTATTGCTTTTATAATTATACAAAACCAATAAATCTTATATGATGACAAGGCAACCTGTTTATATGAAGCTAGTAAGGCAGTAGATCTTAACCTTTCTTGGGCCACACACTCCTTTGAGATTCTGGGAATCTGTGAACCCTCTCCCCAAAAAGATGTACATACAGCATCTTCCATATAATTTTAGAGTTTTACAGATTCTGTGTAGCCCATCCAAGAATTGCCTAAACCCAGGTTAGGAACTACTTTAGGAAGTGGGTAGAGTGGTACCCCAAGAGATATTGGCTGCCAAATAAATGTAGCATGGATGCAGAGTTATATACATGTTGTTGGCATGATTGTAAGGCATCTGATTCAGGGCACAGCCCTTACATTGGACTATGCAAATTGATTGGGACACCATTGCTATCATAAGAGAAAGGAATTTTTCCATTCATGAAACATCAAGTGTACTGTTTTTCTACAGGCTGAGGCCTAGGGAGCTGCCAAGGAGTGAGTCAAAACCTTGAGGGCAAGCCTGAGAGCCCAGTTGATCCCAGGACTTGTATCTATGTGAATGAAGCCACCCCACCCCTGGCACCCAGTTGGGAATTTCTCCAGTAGCTGCAAAGGCTGGAAGCCCCTTGGAGAAGCACCAGAGAAATAATGAGAAGGGGATTTGATCCAGGGCTGGGGAGTGGCGGTGGATGTGGTTCAAAATGATAAGGGGTGGTGGGGGAAGAGGTCCCAGTTCTACTGAAAATGAAAGCAAGACACGAACGTGCTGTCACATTGAGAGGATGGCATTCTAGTTGGAAAACGTACTAAGGAGAAGCTGTGGGCGTAGTTTTGTCTATGTGAAACACCTTGATGACAAACACTATAGGTAGAGGACTCTAGAGGCAGGATTACTTAGTCTAAGGTCTTATGGTAGCATTTGCAGGGAATGAGGGTTAGCATTACAAAATGGGGATGCTTAAGGAAGGGTGTGGGGGAGTGCTTCTTGCTATTACTTCTTGTAACCAAAGCTAGTCTAGGTTTTTGGGTATGTTCGGCACTACATGGCTTTTGGAGTACTTTTGTGGGAAGGGATAAGAAAATGTTCCTGTGGGCACATTTAGCACACAGACTAAATGTGAGCTTCAAGGAAGGGAGGAAGGGATGGACAGAGAGAGAGAGATAGATTGTTTAGGAGGAAGTTTGACAAGGGGAAAGCTATTACCAGCACAAATGGAGTTTTGCTTGAGTCATCAACTTCTTCTCAGTTTAATTCAAGTGCGCAACCAATACTATTTTCTTTTTTCTTTTCTTTTCTTTTTCTTTTTTTTTTTTTTTGTTATTGTTTTCTGAGTTGGAGTCTAGCTCTGTCACCCAGGCTGGAGTGCAGTGGTGCATTCTCAGCTCACTGCAACCTCCACCTCCCAGATTCAAGCAATTCTCCCTCCTCAGCCTCCTGAGTAGCTGGGATTACAGGCATGCACCATCATGCCCAAGTAATTTTTTGTTTTTAGTAGAGATGGTGTTTCACCATGATGGCCAGGCTGGTCTTGAACTCCTGACCTTGTGATCCGCCCGCCTTGGCCTCTCAAGGTGCTGGGATTACAGGCGTGAGCCACTGCACCCAGCCACCAACACTATTTTCTACCTCCTAACATTTCTTCATGTGGGATGCCTTGTTCTATGAAAACTTCATATATGGCATTGTGAATTTACCGAAAGATAAATAAGTGGGTGATGATTCATACTATTAAGTGTTCAGTAGCAGAGCTTTTTTGGACAGCTACCCTAATGTGTGCATTTCAGTGAGTGTTTTGGAGATTGTGGTCATCTAGGAAAGATTTTAAGAGGTAGAAAATCTTAATCCTGAAGGTTAGGAAAATATTGGCCATGGATTTGTACTTTGCTCATTCAGGGAGCTAGGGACAGAGCAATCTACAATCACAGAGCTTTCATTCAAGAGGGTGGGGGGAGAGACAGAAAAGGAAAGGAAACATCAGGCACTGCACCTTGGTACCTCTGAAATGGACTAGGATGGCAAAGGAAGCATAGGAAATAGCTCTGGGTTTCAGAGGGTGCACTGAATAAAAAGGAGTGGTCACCTTTACCTGAGTAGATCAAGCAGCATCTTGGGGTCTTGAGGTGGGAAGAGCGGATATAACAAGGTAGAGAGGTCAGGATCTTTAAATATGAGATAAAATGACCCATTAGGAGGTCTGCCCACCATGGTTGGAGGGCATGGGGCTAGAGGCTGAAGATGGAGACCAGATCACAAGGGATCTAATGAGCCTTGCTGAACAGTTTGAGCTTTATTGTACAGACTCTGGTGAGCCATTGAAGGGATTGAAACAAAGGAATACTGTGATCCAACATATTTCTCATCAAAAGTTGGACCATTTTGGATCAAATTAGCCATAGAAAAGGGGCTGGGAACAAATTAAGTACAGATTGGCAGCTGATCTTTTCCAAATGAAATATTCTGGTTAATTTAATCTCTGACGCACGAGGACAATGCAAACATTTTCCCTCTTTTAAAGAAAGGCGTTTCACACAAGCAGAACCTTCATGTTATTTTCCTCAATAGTTTTGTATGCAACTCTAATGAGTAGTTTTCCATAATTCAGTGTATTACTCCTGGAAAATATAGACAATAGGACAAATTTTTAGCTTATGCTGTCATTTTATGGATTAATTTCCATTAATGTTGACATTCTGGCTTTCAGTGCGTAAATATGAGTAAAACATCTGTTCAGGCCATTCCCTTGCTTAAAAACTTCTTCTGGCTCCCCATCACCTACACTAGGAAACAATCTAAACTCACTGACTTGGTATATGTGGTCCTTCATAAATGTTCCCTCCCAGCTCATCTTGGCCATTTCTCCCTGTTCTGTACACCCCAGAATCTCTGAACACATTGCTTTCTTCTTCTTGGCTAAGACTTATGCTCTCTTGCTTGCCTGCCACGGGGATTTTTATTTCGTCCTTCAAGTCTCAGCTCAAAAGCTATTTCCTCTCTGAACTGCCTTCACCAGTGGCATGAATCACTCCCCTCCTTGTGTCTGCATGGCACTCTCTGTATCCCCTACCCTAGCCCTTACTCCATTGCATTGTTGCTCTTGACTTAGGGGTCTCTCTCCCCCTCTAGCCCATGAGTTTGTTAAGGGCAGGGCCCACATCTTGCCTGCCTTTGCCTTCCCAGCTTTGTAGCTCCACTGCCTGACACATGATTAATGCTCAGTAAATCTATAGAACTAAGTTCTATGTTTTCTATTTCTGTTTATAAGCGCTCCAGAAGAGTCCTCAGGGAATGACAGAGCATCAAGCCTCACTTTTGTAGCAGGCTGTTCTGTGAAATCTATGGCTACAGTGTAGGAACCTCAGACATCGAAACCTAACCATTCTAATGAAGATCAACATGATTTCTGTACTGAGAACCCATCTCTTACTAAATATTGGAGGCTGGGTGTCTTTTTGTTTTGTTTTGTATGTATAAGGAAGTGAGGTTGGGTGCCATGGCTCTTGCTGGTAATCCCAGCACTTTGGGAGGCTGAGGCAGGAGGGTTGCCTGAGGCCAGGAGTTTGAGACCAGCCCGGGCAACATAGGGAGACCTCATCTCTACAAAAATAAAAAAGTTAGCCAGGTGTGGTGATGGATAACTGTGGTCCCAGCTACTCAGGAGGCTGAGGTGTGAGGATCCCTTAAGCCCAGGAGGTCTGAGGCTCCAGTGAGCCATAAACGAAAAAAAAAAAAAGGAAGTGAAACTGAGTAGTTATTTTTTTGTTTTACTTTTCTTAACAGTCTTTGAGATGTAATCCTCAGCTCACCCATTTGAAGTGTATATATATATATATATTGTTTTTTTGAGACAGAGTCTCACTCTGTTGCCCAAGCTGGAGTGCAGTGGTGCCATTTTGGCTTACTGCAACCTCCGCTTACTGGGTTCAAGCGATTCTTCTGCCTCAGCCTCCCAAGTAGCTAGGATTACAGGTGCCCGCCAGCACGCCCGGCTAATTTTTTGTATTTTTAGTAGATGTGGGTTTTGCCATGATGGCCAGGCTGGTCTTGAACTCCTGATCTCAGGTGATACGTCCGTGTAGGCCTCCCAAAGTGCTGCGATTACGAGTGTGACCTACCATGCCCAGCTGAAGTGTATATTTTCATTTTCAGTATATTCAAAGATATGTGAAGTCATCACCACAATTTTAGAACATTTTCATCACCTCAAGATTAAGACAGTCAAAAAGCCTTTCATAGAGGTCAACTCCTAAGACTTCTTTCAAATGGTATCTCTGGTGATAGGGGATTTGTCATAGGGAAGGGAATTGACTTGAAGAATATAAAGATTATAGATAGGGGAAGGCTTTTTTGTTTCAGAGGAGGATGTTTAAAAAAAGCTAAAGACCCAAGGGATGCTGGTCTGACTTAACACTCTTTCTAAGGATAGAGGCTAAGCTATAGGAGCTTTCACACAGTGAGGCCCTATAAAGCTATAGAACATGGACAAGAAAGTGACAGATGAGTTTCTAGAGAGACAAGAATTGGGAAAATAATTACAACTTATTAATAGGAGAGTGTGCTGTAAACTTAATTAAACTTGACTAAAGCTACATAGGAGCAATGGAGGACCAGGGCGTGTTAGGGCTGATAGAACAGTAAAATTCAGGGCATGATCAGGAAGGGCTTTTTGGCAGCCATCTGTAGACACCTGCCTCACCTCACCAAGAAAACCTAGCTGAAGAAGGTGTGTCTGTTTAGTCACAAGTGGGATAGACAGGATAAACAGAAATCACCTCACCATATCCTGAAATATTATACCACAAGGTGGACCATCTCCTGACATTTTAAAGAGGTAAACTTAAGAGAAGTCAAAGGAGCTATCACTTATTTACGTTACATAGCTTTTATTTACTTATTTATTTATTTATTAGTAGTATTTTTTGAGATGGAGTTTTGCTCTTGTTGCCCGGGCTGGAGTGCAATGTCATGGTCTTGGCTCACTGTAACCTCCACCTCCCGGGTTCAAGCGATTCTCCTGCCTCAGTCTCTCGAGTAGCTGGGATTATAGGCGCCTACCACCACACCCAGCTAATTTTTGTATTTTTAATAGAGACGGGGTTTCACCATTTTGGCCAGACTGGTCTCAAACTTCTGACCTCAGGTTATCCGCCCGCCATGGTCTACCAAAGTGCTGGGATTACAGGTGTGAGCCACTGTGCCTGGCCTTACTAACTTTTAGAATATATTATCTTATGCAGTTGTATAAACCTAAAATATTGGTGGGCTCAAACAAGGTAGAGATAATTTCAATTAATGGGTAGGTTCAATATGATAGATTATGAAAAACTAAAACATTTGTAGAAAGGTGCATTTTTGCCCCTATCAAGGTTGATTTTCAAACTAGAGTCCGTCAGTTTTCTTTACTCCATTGTCAAGAGCAAATTAATGAGATGGGTAGACAGATTGTCAGATCCAGTATGGAAATAATGTGTGGTTGCTTTATAGATTAATGAGCTTCTCTAATGGAATAAGTTTATGCTACTGTGTTCAGATGATACAAACAGGACCTTATCAGAAGGTTATGTTTTATGGAATGTAAGTGATTTCGATGGCTAAATCCACTTACCTATAGTATGCCTGTGCACTTTACAGTTTTTTCTGCTTAAGAAAGCAAGGTAGATTAGAGTTCTGTTTATAAAACTCTGGAAAAAGAGATTTCTTACAAGTTTAAGGTGAGCACTAAGATCCAACTAATAAATTAGTTGATAGGCATAGAATGAGTGCAATCTAATTTCTCCTTGCAGGAATGAATTATTTGCAATAATTTGTATGTGTCTTTGTGAGCTTGTTAAATTCTTTGATTTTTTAGAAGGTCATTATGTATATCCAAGGCAAAATTTTTTCTTTCTGTCAATAATGGTGTACTAAAGAATAGAAAAAATATTCTAATTTTTAAAAGGCGCTTTAGAGTTTCTCAATTTATTCAAGCCTTTCTTTTCATTTCTTAAACCTCTTTTTGTTTTACTTTTGAGTCATCTAAATGCTTGTTAGCACAGAGTGAACACAAAAAAACCAGGAGGAATTGAATTCAAATCAGTTTTCCTGCCTGTCAACCAGTTTGTTGAGTAAAGTTTGGGCTAAATTGAGTTTTGGGGTAGAAAGTTCATCAAAATTCTATTTATTCATTTGTAGATAATCGAGGTTATTTGCATAATATTTGAACTGGCTGTAATGAGAAACATTTGTTAACTGAGTGTGAACTTATCACATAGTATATAGTCTTATTTGTTTCTTGAATTTTTTAAAGTAAATTCTTTGTAAGTTTTTAAAAATAGCTCTCCAGTTTCTGTAAATAGTTAAATAGACTTGGAACAGGGAAATAATTTGGCAATTAAAACAATTTCTTTCCTATTCTAAAACTCTAAGGGAAAAATGGGTTTTATTTTTCCTCAATGTTTCTATGTTAGATTTAAAGCCCTTCAACGTCGTATTTCGCTGATTCTTAGAACAGTAAGTTGTTATTCCTAAATAAAAGCTGGGAACTGAAAATTTAATTCTGAAAGCATCAGCAACAACTTGCCCTTCTTGTGTGCTGCCATTTTGGCTTGGAAGGCATATGTGTAAGATCAGTCTCTTTGTACTATTCAGCTGGTTATCCTTACAGAAAAGCTTTTGGCTTTGTAGTTCTCAGGGCTCTCTGCTCAGTTGTATGAAGGATATTGAGGTGCATTAGACATGGGCCCTTGACAATAGCCTACTGTTGTTTTTTTTGTAATTTGATTCTTAACCACTTGAAGTTGAATCTACCAACTCCTTTCCCCAAGTAAAAGACCTAAGGTGCTAATCCCTACTCATTGATGGCAAATGCTAAATTGGAAGCAACAGCTTCAGAAATGCAAAACTCCTTATCCAATTACATTACAAGCTCTCTAAGCCAGTCATGTTCAGCATCATGAGGCTATAAGAAGGTAAGATCTCACTTTGGTAAGAATGATAGTGTAGTTTGAGTAAGTTTTAGAAAATCCTAAAATGCAAAGTTCGTTCAAGGAAATAAAACATGGTAGGAGCTGAGAAAATGGTTTCCTTTTGTTAAGTTCAGTGCATAAAAGTTTATGTGGATCATAGTTAAGAGCACTGGTTCGGGAGTCCATCAGATAAAGATTCGAATCCCAGCTCCACAAATATGTGACACTGGGCCTGCCTAAGTCTCAATTTCCTCATCTGTAAAATGGGCATAATAAAATAACCTCTCACAGGACGTGGGGGAGAACTAAATGAGATCATAGGTATAAAATGCTTAACCGGGTATACAGCAATGCTTAATGTAAGTGGTAAGAGAAAGTACAAGGCACCATTTCCTGACCCACCCACTGTTTTTGATCCTGCCTAGGAGACTTAGTAAACCACCCCAAAAGCAGTTAAGTATCCAGAGAGCGTTATATATGAGTAAATGCCACAATAGATGGGAAAGAAAATAAGGGCTGTTGGGGAGCGAGGAAGTTTATGCTATCATAAGAATCAGGTGAGCCAAGGATGGGTTGGTAATAAACATAACCCACAGGTCTCATGGAAAGTATGACTTTTCCCTTAGCTGTTTGCCTTAAGAAGGGTCAGTGTCCTGAATGCAGTTTGTATTTAGATTCTTATGCCAAGGTTTTTCCCTGAAAAATAATCTTTATGAAAAGATGTTCATGCCTATTTTGCCAGGTTGGGTTGCGCTAATCAAAAATATGTCCACCGCCCCCCTGCCCGACATCATCATTAGATTGTGGTTATGCAAAGCTCCTTCAGTAGCTAGAGTTCCTACTGGGGAAGAGACAAAGAGATGAGCTGGTGAAAGATGGTCACATTTAGAACAAACAGGGTCATAATAAAGTCAAGTACTCTTTATTTGAACCTTATGAAGAAACTTCTTACAGGCTGGACATGGTGGCTTACACCTGTAATTCCAGCACTTTGGGAGGTCGAAGTGGGTGGATCACGATCACTTGAGCTCAGGAGTTTGAGAGCAGCCTGGGCAACATGGTGAAACCCTATCTCTATAAAAAATACAAAAATTAGCCTGATATGGTGGCATGCGCCTGTAGACCCAGCTACTCGGGAGGCTGAGGTGGGAGGATTGCCTGAACCCAGGGAGTTTGAGGCTGCAGTAAGCTGTGATCAAACTACTACACTTCATCCTGGGCAACAGAGTGAAACCCTGTCTCAAAAAAAAAAAAAAAATTCCTTACAGTTTTGGTTCCATTGTTACCTTGCTGTATAAGGTTCCCCTCTAGAAGTCTCTAGTCTACAGTGGTGGCATCTCTCACTTCTGTGAATCATAACACAACTTTTGCTTCTCCTCATAGTCACACACCACTCTTGACAGTTACCAGTCTCTGATCTTACAGGGTTTATGAATAAAAGTAGGAGGCAAGATGAAATGATCTGAGACCACATAAACCGATATGATGAAATTTTTCTGATTGATCTAATGGGGAATAGATGAACTCACACACTTTAGTGTGCAAACACGCTTGTACAGTTCCTTTCTTGGAAGAAGATATGGCTATCGGAGGGCATGATAGATGCATAGAAGTTACAATAATCTGTGATCAGCTCTCACATCTTGGGTTTATCTGTCTTTCCTACTAGACTGTGAACTTCTCAAGGGCAAAGTCTGTTTTTTTTTTTTTCACTTCTGCATTACCAGGGGCTAGCACAGGGCCTGAACCTCAGTAGGAACTAAATAAATGGCATCTTTATGCTGAACTCACTTTGTTTTCTGTGCTGCCGGAAATGGCATGCCCCCAGTGGCCATTTTGAGTGCAGTGTTATTTTAAGATGCTCTCTGGAGAAAGCACTCTAGCCTCTGCTACAAATGTCTGGGAGGAAAGGAGAGCTGAATGACTAGAGGAACTGAATAAATTCCTAAGTGAAGGCGGTGGAGAAATCATGGGAAGGAGAGACTCACCTCATTTTGAGTGTGCTACTTCTATCTGAAGACTGTTATTTTTCATAAGAAAATGCTTAGATGTCATTGAAACTGTAGTCTGACTGCAATACTGCACAAAAGAACATTTGGGCTACATCATTCTCTTTCTGAAACCAGTAGTTGCCATGTTCCTCCTTGTGCTGAAACTGAATTTGGAGGATGGGATGGTGGTAGTGGTGGAGTGGTGGCACGGGGATGTTTTTGAATTGGCCCTGTGCCCTACTGCTAAGCTTTCTGCCTGCTTTCTGGTATCCCTCCCAGTGTGATAAAGGAGACATTCTGTAAAGCCAGTGTTCACTTCAGACTTGCAGAAGAGACATTCTTAGAATTCTTAAGGAAAACTAGCTTCTATAGTGAAAGATTTACCGGTAAACTCATGACCTTTGGTATGATATTTAAGCAGAAGTAACCCAGGCTCATTTTGCATTGCTTATAGAGAAATACTATGTGATTTTTCTTGTGTCTTACACATTTATAATGATAACATAAACATGTTCGCTAGTCAAATGTGCTTTTGGCTACATGAGTGGTTGGATGGTTGAATATATGCATGCATGTATATTTTTATGTATTTATTTTAGTATTGCAAGCATGGTTTTATATTTATACACATAGAGTTATGATGATGATAGGTCAGTCATCCTGTATTGCGAATGTATGGGAACCACCACAAAATTGTAAAGTCGAAGTGGTGATGCTGTTAATGACCCTCAGTTAGGATCCATTGTTTCTTTTCTTTGTGCCAGGAAGTGGACTGCAACTCAATCTATTCTGACAAGTTTCCTTTTTTGGTATCTGTCCTTTCCACCTATATTAGAAATAGAGTTATCTCAATTTGTGGAGCTGTGCATTTCTTCCCATTTGTAGAGTTTGCACATAGAAAGTTCACTGAGATTTAGTCCTTAGTGGCCTGAGTAAGCAATGGAAAAGTTTACTATGTTCCACACCATGGTACCAAAATTAGCATTTTAATTTTACTAGAGATTAGAAAAATGCGATTTATTCTCCTTTGTGGGGGGATATGAAGCTTTCTTTTTCAATAAATATTTTCAGTGAAGATATTTGATTTGAAGAAAAATATGAAGTAAATGATAATACAGATGGCATGGCAAATATGAGGATTATATATAAATAGGTTGCATTTGGGAAACTAATAATAAAAGAAAAAGGATCAGGAGTGGGGAGACCTGGGTTTGAGTCCTGGTTCAGCTCCTAATGTAGACAGGTGAACTTAGTCCTCCGAGCCAGTTTCTTGATGTATAAAGTTGAAATGATGGTACTTTCATTGTCTACTTGACAAGCATTTGGTAACAGAATGTGTATGAAAGTGTTTTCTTAAGATTGCAAAGTGATCTTGAAATGAATTAACAAATATACATTAACAGGTTATTCAAGAAAGCTTAGGAGTCAGTAAATGAAAACTTTCAAGAACAAATTTTGTTTTGTTTTGATTTCCCCACGGTGAAAACTGAGTCAGTTCCAAATTTAGGTTGACGGTTTTCCTGTCACTACTTATGGAAAGAAGACTGAAGCATATGCTCATTTCTCTCCAGATTGCATAAATGCCTTCGCCTTTTACTTAGCACTACTCCAGAACTATATAGAAGTTGCTATTACTTGAATGTTTATCAAGTACCATTTATTGTAATGGGTTTTTGGAGTTATGTAAAAGCACCTTTGCAGGCCAATCAGTGTTGAAACTGGCAGAAAGGATAAATTACAAACCTGAAAGAAAGACCCTCTTTGAGTGTGGCAGAAGCTTTTATGTATAAGTCTAATAATATAATGAGAAAGCTGAATGGGCAAGTTAGATAGGGGATATGATGGAGACTGCTGGGCAGAGCCACCATGAAATCATTGTAATTTTATAGGTCAAAGGTTTTCTTTGTCTCTGATGACTGCAGAGTTATAACTGAATCCTACTGGAAGGGAAATGTAGGGTTGAGTCTCTTCTCATCTTTCTTCTTGGAGAGATGAATCCTGATTCACAGGCCTAAATCTTGTATTAGGGGAAGCTTTGTGGGACCCAGAATAGCCACCCTAACTTTTCTGCAATTGAGCTACCCCTGACAAAGGAAGTAGGCGTGAAGACCCAGAATGCTTAATCAGTTTTAAACGAAAAGTGAAACCTTGTTTCTATAACATAAATATATGACCTTCAAAATATGTGGCAAGCTGTGTTTTATTTTTAGAAGGTATACACTATACATTTAAATAAATGAGTGATTCAGGAATTGGAGAACATTACACTAAGTGAAATATGTCAGATAGAGAAAGACAAATACTGCATGATCTCACTTATATGTGAAATCTAAAGCAATTGAACTCATACCAGCCGAGAATAGAATGGTAGTTACCAGAGGGTGGGGGCTGGAGGCACTGGGGAGGTGATGGTCAATGGTGGAATACAAAGTCTCAGTTAAACAGGGAGAATAAGTTTTGTTTTTTCGAGAGCAATAGTATAGCATGCTGAATATACCTAATAGTTGAGTACTGTACATCTTATCACTAAGAATGAGCTTCTGATGTTCTCATCACAAGAAATTTTAAATATTTGAGGTGACAGACATGATAATTAGCTTAATTTAATCATTCTACATTGTATTAAAAATCATAACACCACTTTGTACCCCATACATTAAAAAAATAAACAGTGATTCATTTTGACATATTCTTTTCATATTAATTTGGAGCTACATTAGAAAGGTGAAGGAGGGCCAGGCATGGTTGCTCATGCCTGTAATCCCAGCACTTTGGGAGGCTGAGGCGGGTGGATCACCTGAGGTCAGGAGTTCAAGACCAGCCTGACCAACACAGTGAAACCCCATCTCTACTAAAAATAGAAAAATTAGCTGCGTGTGGTGGCAGACGCCTGTAATCCCAGCTACTCGGGAGGCTGAGGCAGGAGAATCACTTGAACCCGGGAGGTGGAGGTTGCAGTGAGCTGAGATTGCACCATTGCACTCCAGCCTGGGCAACAGGATCAAAACTCTAGTTCAAAAAAAAAAAAAAAAAGAAAGAAAGAAAGAAAAGAAAGAAAAAGAAAGCTGAAGGGGGATTTTCTTTATTTTTTTTTTCTTTTTCAAATATACTTGAAGTACATACTTGTGAAATTATTGTACAGAGAAGTTGACAGATTCAACAGGTGAAACATTGAAATTTGAGGACTGTTTTTACAATCCGTACTAGGGAAATAGTTGGCACAAAAAGCAAGACTTAGATTATTTTTAGTGCCTCTAGCTTGCTTTCTTTGATAGGACTTTATTCATTCAACTTCTCTGAGAAATTGGTCTCAGACTGTGAGTGTTAGAGCTAGAAGATGCAGTCAGTTTCTACTGTGGAAACACAGTAGGTATGGCTGAAAGGGGTCAGATTTTCCTTTCAGAAAATCTGAATTCCTCAAACAGGATTTTTTCTTTTATTTCAACTCATTTTGCAGTAGTATTTGCAGACATGAGAAGGATGATCGACTTGCTTTGATCTTTGTAGACATGGGTCTACAAATACAAATTTAAGACTTGAAATAAAGCGTATCTTTGTTAGGATCTTTTAAACTTGTTGAACACTGACGTCATTGGTCAGAGTGGTTTACGTTAATCTTTCTAAGCAATCTTCTACAGGAAACTCTGAGATGTCCTTCAGATATGGAAATTGGGTATAGCTGTGACCTGTTTTGACCATGTGTAAAAACTATTCTCAAAGGCTTCTATGGATGTAGTGTTACTAGAGATTACTTAAGATACTATGTACACAAATACAAGTATAACCCCAATTCTATTATAATATTAAGTCTTAATATAAATTACATTTGAGTTTTTTAATACAGTTTTTATTAGAAAATTTTAAGGAAATAATTTTATATAAAACATCATCATTAAAAATTGCTACTGTCTGCCCAGCTTGGTTTAGAATAGTGTGTTGAGACATGGCTCTTGTTGAATTTGAGTATATCAAAGTTCATCAGCAATTAATGACTAGATGCCTACCATGTGCCAGGTTATTATAGGTGCTGTGGTTAAAGCAGTAAACAAATTTTTAAAAATCTCTGCCCTTAAATAGTCAGAGAGGTGACATAGATGGTATATCAGATTGTGGTAAGTTCAATGAAGGAAAAAAATGATAGGAAGATAAATAGTGGGATCCCATTCCCAGTTCAGTACCATGTACATGAGAATCTTGGTATATTTCTTTCTTCTTTTTCTCCCCTCTGCTGTTGCAGGGGTCAGGGCTGGTGCTGTGCACATGTGACAGCTGTGGGTGCATGAGCTGTGGATGCAGTACAGTAGTGATGGCCAGTGGAAGTCAGGGTCACCTCATATAGCTTTGGGAGTTGGGTCTTATGACATGCACACCTGTGACAGTAAAAACTAATGATGATAGATGTTGAGGTCCGTTGCATGTATACACACAGCTGCAGGGTCACCCATGGGTGTACAGAAATGGGAGCTGTCTTTATGTATTTCTGAGGGGGAAGAAAGCAGAGCCTTTGCAGTCACAGATCTGCGTTTGAATTCCAGTTATGAAGACAGGCAAGTTACTCAACCTGAGTTAGGCCCAGGGTCTCCTCATCTGTAAAATGGGGATAATGATTCAACCTGTTTCATAGGTTGCTGTGAGTATTACATGAAAAAATGTACAGAAAGTGCTTAGCATAGTACCTGGCATATAGAAAGGGCTCAGTACATGTGAACTTTATCGTTATGCTTATTATGTTACGTCCTGGCTTTCTTAGCATGACTGACCCTGCTTCTACTTACTTTAGCTTCAGGCTGGGCCCTACTATCAATGACCAGCTTGCCTAGAAGTCCAGCAGGGATCCACTGATTTTGTCACCTTGAACCCCACCTTTTCATAACCTGCCCATGGGATCAAGCATCTCTATCTAGTACTTATGCCTGCCCCAGCTATGCTGGCAGTTAGTACGCCCATGGGACAGTGTCACCGGTATAGGGTAGGAACATGAATGTTGATACTTTCTCCCCCAAAGTTGCCCATAGAGTAGTGCAGATGCAGTAAATACCAACAGGCAGACTTCCAAGTATACCATTTTTTGTTTTACTTAAAATTCAATAATTTTTAGAAGGTACACAGATAAGCAGAATAACACAATTGTATTTCTCCAGAACTTTTTTGTTGTTGTTTTGTTTTTGGAGACAGAGTCTCGCTCTGGCAACCCGGTGTAAGTGGCACAATCATGGATCACTGCAGCCTCGACCTCCCAGGCTGAAGTGATCCTCCTGCCTCAGCCTCCCGAGCAGCTGGGACTATAGGCATGCACTACCACAACCAGCTAATTTTTGTACTTTCTGTTGAGATGGGGTTTTCCCATGTTGCCCAAGCTGTTCTCTAATTCCGAGGCTCAAGCAATCCACCTGCCTCAGCCTCACAAAGTACTGGGATTACAGGCGTGAGCCACCATGCCTAGCCAGAACTCTTTATCTTTAGCAAGGGAATGTCTGTGTGTGTATGTATATGTTTGGGGTGTGTGTCTAGCTATGAAGTGTGAAAGTGTCTCCATTAAGTACTTAAAAGTATCAGTAATCCCTTCTTTTGTGAAGTAATGTATCTTTAGTACATAGAAAGGAATTTAACTTGTGCGTTTGACTATAATAACTTTGTTTTTGTCTCTTATAAAGGAAAAGGCCAAAATTGTTGAGCCCCTGGACTATGAGAATGTTATCGCCCAAAGAAAAACCCAGATTTACAGCGACCCCCTCAGAGATCTGCTTATGTTTCCCATGGAAGATATCTCTGTGAGTTCACACGCACTTCTTTAAAGAAAAACCCCTATTTTCCAAGCCAGTTCTTACAGCAAGAATGTCCTTTGTGTTCTAGATCTCGGTGATAGGTCGTCAGCGCAGAACGGTGCAGTCCACTGTACCAGAAGATGCTGAAAAGAGGGCCCAGAGTTTATTTGTCAAAGAGGTGAGAGACTCAAAGTCCACAGAAGAATATTCTTCATGTATTTAAAATATATACAATATTTGGCTGGGCGTGGTGGCTCACACCTGTAATCCTAGCACTTTGGGAGGCCGAGGTGGGTGGATCATGAGGTCAGGAGTTCAAGACCACCCTGGCCAAGATGATGAAACCTCATCTCTATTAAAAATACAAAAGTTAGCCGGGTGTGGTGGTGGGTGCCTGTAATCTCAGCTACTTGGGAGGCTGAGGCAGGAGAATCGCTTGAACCCAGGAGGCAGAGGTTGCAGTGGGCCAAGATCACGCCACTACATTCCAGCCTGGGCAACAAGAACGAGACTCCATCTCAGGGATATATATAAAAAAATATATATATATATATATATATATATACACACACACACACACATATAGTATTTGTATATATATATATTTGTAACCTATTTATAAATAAATGTAAAATATTTAAAGTAGTCTTCCTTTAATGTAAAGGTAAAATAAAATTACTAACATTAATTTGGCCTAAATAACAAGTCTATATGATGTGATGCAGTTGATAAAGCTTAAACATTTCCACACGGTGCATATGACCTCAGTGTTTTTCTTTTGGATTTGAATACTCTTTGGACTGAGAGTCAGAGTATTCAAAGGGCATATGACTTTGGATTTATTGCCACCAACTGGGTAAGAGAGACAGAGTTAATCCATAAAGGAAGATCCCAGTACCAATAATTCCCAAATAGTGGGGGTTTTTTTTGGAGATGAAGCCTTGCTCTGTCACCTAGGCTGTAGTGCAATGATGCAATCTTGGCTCACTGCAACCTCTGCCTCCGGGGTTCAAGCAATTCTCCTGCTTCAGCCTCCCGAGTAGCTGGGATTACAGATGTGCATCACCATGCCCAGCTAATTATCGCATTTTTAGTAGAGATGGGGTTTCATCTTGTTGGCCAGGCTAGTCTCGAACTCCCGACCTCAGGTGATCTGCCCGCCTCGGCCTCCCAAAGTGCTGAGATTACACCAGATGGTTTTAAAAAGCCTGTCAGCATAGTACCAGTACTTTTAAAAAGTGGATATATATGTACTTTTCCTATGTTTCGAATTCAAGATTCCTATTTTCTTTCAGTGTATTAAAACCTATAGCACAGATTGGCACGTGGTAAACTACAAATATGAGGACTTCTCTGGGGACTTTCGAATGTTGCCATGGTAAGTTTAGCATTCCAGGAAAACATGCAGCAGGAGAATTATTAAGCTTTTTTACCTTTTGAAAACCACTTGTGAAACCTTTCAGTTATAATTTGTAATAAAGCCAAACTTCAAATAACCTGCATGTTTGGTTAACTTCAGTGTTTTCGTTAATTGTTTTAACTTTCCTCTTTGAAATGCTTTCCAAAATGTATGAGAGCTTACTTTTTGGCTTTAGTGAACCTGTATTGATCATAAACTAAAATTTGGCTGATGGTGGATAATGTAGTGAGCATTTTCCAGTAGTGTCAGTAAAAAAGCTTGATGATAATTAGTTCAGTTTGATGAACCCAGACATCCCTTGAAAAAAGTGCATCTCTTTCAGTTGAATTGAAGGATTGGCATGAGCACACTGGCCCAGGAGCCAGACCGTTGGGGTTCAAATCTTATTTCTGCCACCTGCTAGCTTGATGATCATGACTTAGTCACTTAACCTGTTTGAGCTCTCCATTTTCTCATCTCCAGTACTGATAGTTCACAGGATGTCATATGAGAAATGTTTTTGGAACAAATAGCAGAGGAATAAGACATTTGTGTAGCTTTTTGTAGTTTTCAGAGCATTTTCCAAGAGATGAAAATTGAGTCCTATATGATGGCATGATCCTTGGGAAAAAAAAGAAAAACGAAACAAGAGTCCTAAAATGACCAGTCCAAGGTCATACAACAAACAAATGGAAGAACCAGAATTATACTGTGTTACTTCTTTTTTTCTTTTTGAGACAGAGTCTCACTCTGTCACCCAGACTGGAGTGCAGGTGGCATGATCTTGGCTCACCACAACCTCCGCCTCCCAGGTTCAAGCGACCTCAGCCTCCCGAGTAGCTGTGATTACCAGTGCCTGCCACCACACCCGACTAATTTTTTTTGTATTTTTGATAGAGACGGAGTTTCACCATGTCGGCCAGGTTGGTTTTAAACTCCTGACCTCAGGTGATCCACCTGCCTTGACCTCCCAAAGTGCTGGGATTACAGGCGTGAGCCACGGTGCCTGGCCTGCTTTTTGACCCAGGGAAGGAAAAGGTAACAGCTCTGGCACAGGTTCCTTAGCAACTTCTGCCCTCCCTGAGTTTCTGGGCTTAGTTAATGTCTTTGCTGCTGGCCGCATATGTGGGAGTCTTTATAGAAACAAAAACTTACAGTAAGTTTACTCAAAGGGGAGAATCTGAATTTGGAAAGGAGAATAGGATGTCTTGGCTTTTTCTTGTTTGTGAAAGAAAGAAGTCTGCTCATCTTGCTTTATCTGTTGCTGTCATTATTGTTGTGTTTCTGGTTTTTGTTTGTTTGTTTCTTGGTCTGTTCTGTTGTCTAAGACAGTTCTCTTATATTTTCAGCAAATCTTTGAGACCAGAAAAGATTCCTAATCATGTATTTGAGATAGATGAAGATTGTGAGAAAGATGAGGTAAGAATGAGGGCAACAGTGAGGGTAACTGTGCTAGTTTCTTCACAGTCACTTTGCTGGAAAAGATTTCAAAGGGAATTTCTTGAGAAAATATGAAGGGAATAATTGTTTTGGAATGACCTGTGGCCAGCTTTCCAACTGAGTGCTTTTTAATTTTTTTTTTTAATTGCTGTATTTCCAAGTAGGGTTTAGGGAAAAAATCAAGTGAGAGGGGCTGTGATTTGCACATAAACATGTTCCCCCACCTGTGGGACATGCTCGTGGAGTTGCTTTTCTCAAGTTGGGCATGTGGAATGGTGATTCATCTGGACTCTGCTGCCTGACAGATTTCTCTTGGGACAGATGGCCCAGATATCTGTGACATTTTGAGGTGCAGTTCGACTGTTTACATAATACAGAAGACTTTCCCAGAAGAGAGCCCATACCATTCAGTAAATACTGAGTGCCTACTGTATGCATAGCACAGAGCCTTTCATTCTACAGTCAACTATTTTAAATCCTCATGGGGAAGAGGGGACTTTATGTTTTAATCAGGAAATGGGGGAGGGCCTCGTTCTGTGCCCCTAAATGTTTGGCTAACTAGATGTCAGACTGGCTGTTGTTTTACTGATAATTTTTATTCTATTTCAGGACTCATCTTCTTTATGTTCTCAGAAGGGTGGTGTGATAAAACAAGGCTGGTTGCATAAAGCAAATGTAAATAGCACCATCACAGTAACCATGAAGGTAGGAAGTAGTTATTATATTATTCTATCATTTTAAGGATATTGGTATAAGTAGCCTATCTGGAAACAATATTTATTTTATAAAGAGCCCTAGCAAAAAAAAATAAAGGCTTTAAGGAGAGGATTCTCACAGATGTATGGAATTTAAAAAATCTAAAACATGAGGATAAATTTAGAAGTGCAACTTTTTAAATAAATGTAATGATTATCTGGTGAATCAGGATGTTTAAAAAGGAAGCTGTCAGTTGAATGAGGAAAATAGCTTTGAAAAAAAGGACATCAAAGGTTCATTTGTAGAAATGATCTTAATGAGTAGAAGGACAGGTAATACATTTCTTTAGCAAATATTAATTAGGTACTTATTACAGATTAGTCACTATGGGGAAATATGTAGATATCTAAGATGGGGTTCCTGATTTCAGCCTGTAGACTAGACAAGAAATATACTACTTTAGCTACTATAGAAAGCAGTACTTTGGTGCAGTCAGAACAGCCTAACTAGAAAGTTTTGTAGTTTGGCAGTATAGTGAGTTTGCATAAGGGGTTTATGTGAGATAAAAGTTGAAATGTTTGAAAAGGATAAAATTGGACTGGGTGCAGTACCTCGCATCTGTAGTCCCTCCTCCTTTGGGAGGCCGAGGGGGGTGGATTGCTTGAGGTCAGGAGTTCAAGACCAGCCTGTACAACATGGTGAAACCCCATCTCTACAAAAAAAAAAAAATACAGAAATTAGCCAGACATGATAGTACACACCTGTAGTCCCAGCTACTCAAAAGGCTGAGGTGGGAGAATCCCTTGAGCCTGGGAAAATCCCTTGAGCCCAGGAGGTGGAGGTTGCAGTGAGCCAAGATGGCATCACTGTACTCCAGCTTGGGCAACAGAGGGAGACTGTATCTCAAAAATAAATACATAAATAATTTTTTTTAAAAAAAGGATAACATTGTGCAGAGCCTTGAACAGGTTGGACATGAGGTTCACTTATTTGAGAGGCTGTAAAGAGCCATTAAAATCCAAAAGGAAAACAAGCTACATGAGGATTCTGAGCAAAAAAACAAATTATGCTCTGATACCAAATATAACTGTTCTTTCAGATATTTAATATAAGATCATGTGGTTTTCTGACGATGATTCACAGTTGCATTAAGTATTGAAGGTCATTCTATCTTTTGCACAGGCTGCAAGTAGAAACCATGGGTATCTACCCAGGGAAGACTCAAATTTTATCTTAATTTAATATTTTGCCTGCTGCCTTCCCTTTGGTGATCATGTCCTGTTCTTGCTTTCATTTTCAATCCCTGAAAATAATGAGTCCAAGTTGTAGATGCTTCCTGTATATCTCCTGCACCTAAGCATGGGCCTCAGCAAGTGGTGATAATGAGAGAACCCATTTATTGAGGACTTAATATGTACCAGGCACCATACTGGGTGTTTTATATTCTGTATCTCGTTTAATTCTCATGGCAGCCCTATGCAATAGATACTGGTAATTATTCTTAGTTTGCAGATATAGAAAGCGAAGCTCAGAGAAATTCAGTAATTAACCCAAGGTCACATAGCTCCAAGTTTTCAGAGGTAGGATTTGAACCTAGGTAGGCTGATGTCAGAACCTATGCTCTTTTTTTTTTTTAATACTTTAAGTTCTGGGGTAGATGTGCAGAACGTGCAGGTTTGTTACATAGGTATACATGTGCTATGGTGGTTTGTGGCACCTATCAACCCATCATCTATATTAAGTATTTCTCCTAATGCTATCCCTCCCCTTGCTCCCTACCCCCCAACAGGCCCTGGTGTGTGATGTTTCCCTGCCTGTGTCCATGTGTTCTCATTTGTCAACTCCCACTTATGAGGGAGAATATGTGGTGTTCGGTTTTCTGTTCTTGTGTTAGTTTGCTGAGAATGATGGTCTCCAGCTTCATTCATGTCCCTGCAAAGGACATGAACTCATCCTTTTTTTATGGCTGCATAGTATTCAATGGTGTAGATGTGCCACATTTTCTTTATCCATCCTGTGCTCTTAACCAGTATACTATCAGTGCTCACCAGCTGAATGAGACTCAAGGTTTTATTAAAATATATTTTCTACCAGAGTGATCAGGTTCAGAAATGTATGTGTGAAGGTTACGTTTCTCTGTGGATTATCAGAATATGGTTGTATAGTTTTTGACTGCATTTCCCTTCCCACACATTCTCAAAATACTTGAATAAGAATAGGCAGGGAGTTCACACCTATAATCCCAGCACTTTGGGAGGCCAAGGCAGGAGGATCACTTGAGCCCAGGATTTCGAGGCTGCAGTGAACTATGATTGCACCTCTGCACTCCAGCCTGGGTGACAGAATAAGATGCTGTCTCTAAAATAAATAAATAAATGCATGAAAGAATGATGGTTTTACCCACACTCAAGCCTTAGCCCCACGTTAAGTAAATGTCCCAAAATCTGGATCCATAAAACAAGATGTTAGGAAATTAATATCTTTACAGAATAATTTACCACAGATTCCTTCAGTTTAATACCTTTCGGCTTTAATTTGCCTTACAAACAACAACTCATTTTTAGGAGTCCATATATTATAAAACAAAAAGCACATGCTTTACACTTTCTTTCATAATTTGTGAAATACACATTGATTGATTGATGTGATAGCAGAAATTGATGGCCTCTCAAAGATGTCCATGTCTTAATCCCTGGAACCAGTCAATGGTCCCTTATGTGGCAAAGAAGAATTAAAATCACTAATTGGCGGGAGGAAGGGTATCCTCACTTATGGGGGTGGGCCCAGTGTAATTTCAAGAATCCCATAAGTGGAAGAGGGAGGCAGGAAAGGACAGTCAGGGAAAGAGATGTGAGAACAGAAGCAGGGCCAGAGAGAGATGCTGTGTTGCTGGCTTTGAGGATAGAGAAAGGATTCACAGGCCAAGAAATGTGGGCAGCTTCTAGAAGTCGGAAAAGGCAGGGAAATGGATTATCCCATGCAGCATCCAGAAAGGAACATAGCCCTGCTGACACCTTGATTTTAGCCCAGCAAGACTCATGTCAGACTTTTCACCTGCGAAACTGTCAGATAATAAGTTTGTGCTATTTTAAGCCATCAAATTTGTAGCAATTTATGACAACAAGAACAGGAAACTAATACAAATAAGGCAAAAGTTGATTGTTCAGCTTGTGTGTTTCTTATTTCTGAGCTTGGGAACTCTAGCACTAACAGCGGCTAGGCAGGAGCCATAAATTCATGGAGTGTGTGGTGAGTCCAAGGCAACCTGGTGACCATATAGCCCACAGCTGAAGGGGACAGCTGCCACTCGTCTCCAGCTAATTGTTGCTTTGCTGCAGCTGAGCTGGGCTCTTTGCTTTGCCTCTCTTCATCCTCAGCTGCTCATATACTGGCACTGTGTGTGTGTGTTGGGGGGAGGAGGGGGTCATTAACATAAAAACATTTCTTTCTTTCTTTTTTTTTTTTTTTGAGATAGATCTTGGCTCTGTTGCCAGGATGGAGTGCAGAGGCACAATCTCAGCTCACTGTAACCTCCACCTCCTGGGTTCAAGCCATACTCCTGCCTCAGCCTCCTGTGTAGCTGGGATTACAGGCACACTCCGCCATGCCCAGCTAATTTTTGTGTTTTTGGTAGAGATGGGGTTCTCACCATGTTGGGCAGGCCGTTCTCAAACTTCTGACCTCAAGTGATCCACCTGCCTCAGCCTCCCAAAGTGCCGGGATTACAGGTGTGAGCCACCATGCCCAGCCTATTTCTTTCATTTTAAAACTTCTACCACACAGTAGGCAAAGGAAGGAAAAGATAAACCAAGTTAATTGGTCATATGAAGCTGCACAGCTTTTGTCTTTATTTTTATCATTTATTTATTTGTTTTTGAGAGTCTCACTGTGTCACCCAGACTGGAGTGCAGTGGCACAATCATGGCTCATTGCAGTCTCAATCTTCCAGGCTCAAGCAGTCCTCCCACTTCAGCCTCCTAAGTAGCTGGGACCACAGGCACAGAGCACCAGGCCCAGCTAATTGTTTTTGTTTGTTTGTTTGTTTGGTAGAGATGGGGTCTCCCTATGTTGTACAGGCTGGTCTCAAACTCTTGGACTCAAGTGATCCTCCCACCTTGGCCTCCTCAAATGCTGGGATTACAGGCATCAGCCACTGTGCCTGGTCACCACACAGCTTTAAAAAAAATTAATAGGAAATACTTTGAAATCCAAAGGCCATATCGAGGTTTTGGAGCTGTTTCTGGTTATGAGTTTTATTTATCCCTGCTCTTTTCCATTATAAATTATGAATTTCCATTTTGGATTTTTGGGAGCTAAATATATATCCTTTACTCTTCTGGTTTCATCTCCTGAGCCATAGCAGTTGTGTTGTATTTCAGAATTTTTCACAGCTAGAATGGGAATCAGAGGAAGGTTCAGCTAGAACCTTCTGAGGGATTTTGCCAAGATTACTTTTTCCTCTAATAATTGTATTTTGGGCTGGGCATGGTGGTTTATGCCTGTAATCCCAGCATTTTGGGAGGCCAATGCAGGAGGATCACTTGAGCCCAGGAGTTTAAGACCAGCCTAGGCAACATAGCAAGACCCTGTCTCTACAAAAATAAACAGAATTAGCCATGTGAGGTGGTGCTCACCTGTAGTCCCAGGTACTTGGGAAGTTGAAGTGGGAGGATCACTTCAGCCTAGGAGGTAGAGGTTGTAGTGAGCCGAGATTGTGCCACTGCACTCTAGCCTGGGTGTGAGACCTTATTTCAAAAAAAAGTGTTTTAACTGTTATTTAATTCAACATTATTGAAATTAGTTAGAACTGGAGCGTTGACACATCATTTTTCCATGTTCTCTTTCTTTCCTTATTTTTTTTTTTTTGAGATGGAATCTCGCTCTGTCACCCAGGCTGGAGTGCAGTGGCACAATCTCGGCTCACTGCAACCTCCACCTCCCCTGGGTTCAAGCAATTGTCCTGCCTCAGCCTCCTGAGTAGCTGGGATTACAGGCATGTGCCTCCATACCTGACTAATTTTTGCATTTTCAGTAGAGATAGGGTTTTATATGTTGATCAGGCTGGTCTTGAACTCCTGACCTCGTGATCCACCTGCCTCGGCCTCCCAAAGTGCTGGGATTACAGGTGTGAGCCACCGTGCCCGGCCTCCATGTTCTCTTTCTGTATCAACACAGGGCATGTGAGTGTATGGGGAAGAGGATTGAAAAGGGGGAGCAGTTTTGTAGTTTCCAGGCTAAAACTTGAAGCGAGGGCCACGCACAAGTCCAGGCCTATGAACCAAGGCATACTGGGGGAGTGTGGTGTGTACCCTTCAATGCTCTGTTACAGGGTGGGGGATCATATAAGTTCTTCCTGCTTCAAGTTTGGATTGGTTCAGGCATAGGAGGAGAGACACTAAAGCTGAAGATGGGGTGAGTAGCTCACCCAGCTCTTGGATAGTTGGGAAAGGCAGAAGCAGAAGAACTGAGGCAAAGGGTTAACAGAGTTTGAGACACTTTGAAAGGACACTTTCTGTGTATTTTTTCTACTGTGTTAATCTTTGAAATGACGAATACTAATGAAACTCATACGCAAATGGGAAGATGACTCAGGTGTGCTATTATGTGAGTCATTTCCCCAATCCTGAAGGCAGGTTTATCCTTAGAGCATCTGGAGTTCCCTGCCCGCTAGGAACTCCAGCCCACACTGGTAAGAAGCGTTGGTAGCTTTAGCAACCAGCATCTCAGGGCCAGAGTTTGCAGAGCTGAGAGCAAAGAATCTTCTTTTTGGAAAATCCAAGCTTTGATAGCCCATGCAAACTCACAGCAGACTAGGAAGCAACAGCAGATCTGGCTATTAATCATGACTCACTGGCAAATAACAGCCTCCAAAAGCCAAGCTTCTTCCCTATGTTTTATGTGAGCCTCTTTGATGCCTTGTGGCTTGACACTGGCCTGCAGATCCCTCTGGAATTGCTAGGGAATGAAAGCAAGGCATCATGCTGCCTTTTAGAGAGAGGTGTACATTTAAGGGTCTATTCATTAAGAAATTAATAAATTTTTAAAATTATGTGCTAGGCACAGTGGCTCATGCCTGTAATCCTAGCATTTAGAGAGGCCAGGGCAGGAGGATTGCTTGAACTTGGGAGTTCAAGACCAGCCTGGGCAATGTAGTGAGAACTTGTCTCTTCAAAAAGTAAAAAAATTAGCTGGGCATGGTGACGCATGCCTGTAGTTGCAGCTACTTGAGAAGCTGAGGTGGGAGGATCGCTTGAGCCTGGGAGGTCAAAGCTACAGTGAGCCATGATTATGCCACTGCACTCCAGCCTGGGTGACAGAGCAATACTCCATCTCTCAAAAAAAATTGTAATCAGTTTGGAAGGTTTGCAATTATGCACAACTTTAAACTGATTTTGTAAATAGATCTGAGTTGTTTTCTTGGATATTTTGACTGTTAGAAATAAGGGAATCTGCCCAGGAGTTTATGACCAGCCTGAGCAACATGGTAAAACCTCGCCTCTATGAAAAATACAAAAGTAGTTAGCCAGGCATGGTGGTGCACTCTTATAGTCCCAGCTACTCTGGAGTAGCTCTGAGGTGGGAGGATTACCTGAGCGCAAGAGGCGGAGATTGCAGTGAGCCGAGATTGCGCCACTTCATGCACTCCAGCCTGGGTGACAGAGCAACACTCTGTCTCCAAAAAAAAAAAAAAAAAGAAGAAGAGAGGGAGGGCGGCTCTACTAGCAAGGAAGGGAGGAATTGTATCATGAAAGTGCAAAAGTACAATGAAGGAAAGGGGATTAGAAGAGACTCGGCAAAGCGTAGTTGATGAAAGGGAATTAGAAGATTCCAACTTTATAAGATCTTTTGAGAAAGCAACCACATGGCCTTTAATGCAATCTAAATAATGTAGCCAAAGTAATTTGTATATGGGTTGCTTTAGAAAGTTCAACCTTCCTAGCTAGCTTGCCAGCAAGTTTTGCAAGAACATTCAAGTTGATGGTTCTTACAATGACTTGCAATGCATTAAAAGTCGATGGGCTCTAGGGAAAAGAGGGGCTGCTAGAGGAACTAGGCTGAGTTCTTCATATTGCAAGATTATAAGACCTCATATTTATGGAATAAAAATTTGTATTTCCCCAATATATAGCCTTCCCCCTGCTCTGGTCAGTTGTCAAGATATAATCTGCCCCACCTTGTGAAATTGGCATTATTTTCTCAGAGGTGCTTGCTGAGTATAACCTCATTGTTGGCTGAGATACTTGCCCTCAGGAGCCTGGGCTACAGGAAAGCTGCAAATAATGTGCATCACTCCACAAGTCACAGCGCTCTGTGCCCAAGCGCTTCCTCTCTCTGAAGAGGATGCTGGCATCATGCAGTTCTTGCAAATGCTCTGTTAGGCTGGGTGTGGTGGCATGTGCCTGTAATCCCAGTTACTCAAGAGGCTGAGTCAGGAGGATGAACCCAGAAGTTTGAAGCTGCAATGAGCTATGATTGTGCACTGCACTCCATCCTGGGCACAAAGGGAGACCTCATCTCTTTTTTAAAAAAATAAAAACAAAAGCACAATGCTCTGTTGGTTGTCTGGGTGCAGTGCAGTGAATATTTAGCACTTGTAATTTGCTTTGTTCTTGGTATTCATGTTAAAAGAGGACAAGCCTTATCATAGTGATTAATTTCTTCAATTTGTGGTTTCTAGTTAATGAGGATGTACCTTTTTGCCACCCTTCAATTACTAGAAAAGTATAAGAGAGTTTTAAGATACCATAGAGAATTCATGATCCCTTAGACAGAAACCACAATCCTAACACTCTCCTGTTCATTTACATCCTCTCTTTCCCAAGTAGCTGCTAGAGATATCTGCTTTATTCAACTTCTTTTCATATAAATGAAGGAATTTAATGTGGGCTTAGTTAGCCGTGATATTGGACATAGCCTTCCCCTGGTATTTAGAACTACTTTTCCTAAGAGATACAATGATATAGGGAGGAATTTGATCTTCAGGGTGGTTTTTCATTTTTAAAAAATTGTTGCAGATTCTTGGCCAACTCCTGAGACACCCACCTTTATGCATCTTCTTGGCTCAATTTGGTCACATTCCTCTAGCTCTCTCCTCCCCATTTTCAGCAATTAAACGTTGAAGTGCCTTGATATGTTATCGGGGTTGCAAGTTCAACTGGTTGATGTATGACTCACTTCTAGTGCCCTTTAAAATTTTTTTGGCACAAAAGAGAGCCATTTGTTATATATCCAGAGTCCCAAAGTCCTTAACTCCTTAACTCTTCCAGGAGGGATTGTTCCTCCTCTGCAGTGGGAGAGCATCAAATCAAATGAGGATTTGACCTAAGAAAGCACATACAATATTAAAATAATTGCTAGGAGGTCAAGATCACTGTGTGTGTTAGAACAAAAGGAAGAGAAAATCTTTTATTTTTGATATGTTAGTCCAATTGTATTCTCAAACCACCGGACTGTCTCTTACAGCTAACATATGGATTGCATTTATTTATTATGTGTAAGAGATTTTTTCACTAATTTGTTTTTTGTGTTTTGGTTTCCCTCATTCGTAACACTGCTCAAAAACTATTAGGTACTTCCTATGTGTCAGACACTATTGGGAATCCACAAATTCATCACCACATAGATAATTTCTTAATTTAATTTTTTTAGAGACAAGGTCTTACTATATTGCCCGGCTAGAGTGCGGTGGCACAATCATAGCTCATTGCAGCCTCCAACACCTGGGCTAAAGCGATCCTCCTGCCTCAGGCTCCCAAGTACCTGGGACTACAGGTGCATTCCACCACGCCTGGCTACCAAATATATATTGAATGCCTTGTTAATAAAAGTCAGCATTTGGAGGGTAAGGTGTCAGATGTAGGGCTTAAAACCTTTTTGGGCAGGTGGGCAGGGCACAGTGACTCACACCTATAATCCCAGCACTTTGGGAGGCTGAGGCAGGCTGATCATTTGTGGTCAAAAGTTTGAGACCAGCCCGGCCAACATAATGAAACCTTGTCCCTACTAAAAACACAAAAATTAGCCAGACGTGGTGACATCCACCTGTAATCCCAGCTACTCGGGAGGCTGAGGCATGAAAATGGCTTGAAGTCACTGCGTCCGGCCTATGCCTCCATTTCTCTTCTGTAATATGGAGGGCATAACAGTAATGACCACACAAATTGTTATTAGGATTCAATGAATGGCCGAGTGCAGTGGCTCATGCCTATAATCCCAGCACTTTGGGAGGCTGAGGCGGGTGGATCACTTGAGGTCAGGAGTTCAAGACCAGCCTGGCCAACATGGTAAAACCCCGTCTCTACTAAAAATACAAAAAAATTTAGCTGGGTGTGGTGGCACACACCTGTAATCCCAGCTACTCGGGACGCTGAGGCAGCAGAATCTTTGGAACCCCTGCAGAGGCTGCAGTGAGACAAGACAGCTCCCACTGCACTCCAGCCTAGGTGACAGAGGAAGACTCTGTCTCAAAAAAAAAAAAAAAAAAGGATTCAATGAAATAATATGAGGAAAGCACTTAGCCAGAGACCATAGTGCATAAAGCACCCCACAGATGTTAGCAATTGTTATATTATTAGAATTGTGGAAGCCTTGAATGCCAGTATCTAGCATGTGTGCCTTATTATGTGAGTAATTGAGAGTCATTGATCATTTGAGCAGTGCTATGCCATGCTGAAATACATCTGATAAAATAATTTGTCTGTAATGAGAAGGGTGGACTGTAGACCCCTCCTACTAGACTTTGCTTTAAATCAAATAAAGAATGCTTCAGTGCCCACATATGTAGAATTATTTAAGAAAAGCTATTTGATTTTTACTCAGCTTCTCAGAGAGTAGGACAGTGTTGTATATTAAAACTTGGGGCCAGGTGCAGTGGCTCACGCCTGTAATGCCAGCACTTTGGGAGGCCAAGTCAGGAGGATCACTTGAGGTCAGGAGTTCAAGATAGGCCTGGGCAACATGGTGAAACCCTGCTTCCACTAAAAACGCAAAAAATCTTAGCTGGGTATGATGACACACACCTATAGTCCCAGCCACTTGGGAGGCTGAGGTGGGAGGATCTCTTGAACCCAGGAGGTTGAGGTTGCAGTGAGCTGAGATCATGCCACTGCACTCCAGCCTGGGTGACAGAGTGAGACTTCATCTTAAAAAAACAAACTTGGTAGGACTGTAAATGACATGATGGAGAGAGTTGAGTGATGCATTAGGTTGCCCGTAGTGGTAGGGTTTCTTTAGCAGGGTGAAGTTCCTGGCATTCTGGGATCATTAACTGCAGTTCACTTTTCTAAGTCCTGTGTTTTTTTCTCCATTGTTTCTTTAATCTTTGTGCAGAAGAGTTTTAAGGCCCATTATGTCTCTGTCTCTCCTGCTTTCTCCTTTTCCTTGCTGGCTCTTCCACTGTGTTCTGTCCGAGACATTAGGCAGTTCCCCCACACCATTTTCCATTGCTCCTGCCCTGCCTATGCTGCCTCTACACCTTTGCAGCATCCTTTCTAAGGGTTTGTGGTTCATGCAATTTAGCAGTAAATAATTAGCTCTATAGGTAACACACATACAATAGGTAAACACTCGGGATTTGTTGTATAAAATGATAAGAGATAAGAGATAAAGGTTTTCCTACTTTGTTTTTTCTTTTTTAATTAAAAAAATTTTTTTGACACAGGATCTCGTTCTGTCACCCAGGTTGGAGTGCAGTGGTGCAATCTCTGCTCACTACAACCTCTGCCTCCTGGGTTCAAGCAATTCCCTTGCCTCAGCCTCACAAGTAGCTGGGATTACAGGCGTGCACCATTGCGCCTGGCTGATTTTTATATTTTTAGTAGAGAGGGGTTTCACCATGTTGGCCAGACTGGTCTCGAACCCCTGACCTCAAGTGATCGACCCACCTCGGCCTCCCAAAGTGCTGGGATTACAGACGTGAGCCACCACGCCCAGCCGTTTTCCTACTTTGAGGATACTAAGTGCTCTAACTTTCCTTTCTTTCTTTAATCTTTGATGCAGCTGAATGACAAATGGCCATTGTTTCTGCTCCAGAAGGGGTTCAAAAAGGTTGTCATCTGTCCAGGCACAGTGGCTCACACCTGTAATCCCAGCACTTCGGGAGGCCAAGGTGGGCAGATCACTCGAGGCCAGAAGTTCACGACCAGCCTGGCCAACATGGTGAAACCCCATCTCTACTAAAAATACAAAAAACAATTAGCTGGGAGTGGTGGCATGCATCTGTAATCCCAGATACTCAGGAGGCTGAGGCAGGAGAATTGCTTGAATCCAGTGGCAGAGGTTGCAGCGAGCCAATATCACACCACTACCCTACTGCCTGGGCAACAGAGTGTGACTGTGTCTCCAAAAAAAAAAAAAAAAAAAAAAAAAGATTGTCATCCTAACAGCTTGGGGCCTTCAGGAGACTTGGCAGGATCCTATAGAATCAAATCCTTTGGCTTACTTTCTTTCGTGTGGGTGGTCTAAATGGACCAACCTTCAGGATCCATGTTACTGAGTACAGTAGGGCATTTTCAGCTGTGTTCACCATCTAGAAAAAATAATAAAGGCAAGGAGGAAGAGAAAGAAGAGTATGGGCATTACAGGGAAACACAATTCTATTGGATGAAACCACTGGAGAATCTGCTGGAGAATCTGTGCTGGATATGGGATTATTCATTCATTGTTTATTCATTTTGAAAAATTTTGTTGAGTCCAGGCATTGTTATAGGTACTGGGGGGATAACAGCAGTAGATGAAACATGCAACTTCATGGGCTAGAGAGAGATGGCAAATAAAATAGATAGATGAATAACATATTTGTATAGGGATCACTCCATGAAACAGATATAACCGGGTGCTATGATGAGGGTAGGCGGTATAGAAGGCCTCTCCGAGGAGGGGAGATTCAAGCAAAGACCTGAGAGGAGGAAGAAAGTGAACTGCGTGCATAATGAGGAAAGAGGATTCTAGGCTGAGGAAACAGGAAGTACAGAGACCCGAAGGAGCTTACTTGGGATATTTGAGTAACAGCAGATAAGCCAGTGTAGCTGGAGCAGACAGATTAGAAATAGAGTCCAAGAAGTAATCAGACGCCAAATCCTGTACAGTGTTCTGGGCTATGGTGAGGATTTTAGAACTTACTGTAAAGTAAGATGGGAAGCCATTGGAGGATTTCAGCAAGATTCTCTTTGTAGCCATCATCATTTTCTGATTCCAGCTCTATCAGTGACTTGCCTGAATGAACTTTTTTTCTTTTTGAGACAGGATCTCACTCTGTCACCCAGGCTGGAGTGCAGTGGTGTGATCTCGGCTCACTGCAGCCTCTGCCTCCTGGGTTCAAGCAATTCTCCCACCTCAGCCTCCCAAGTAGCTGGGATTACAGGCATGTGCCACCACGCCTGGCTAATTTTTGTATTTTCAGTAGAGACGGGGTTTCACCATGTTGGCCAGGCTGGTCTCAAACTTCTGACCTCAGATAATCCACCCGCCATGGCCTCCCAAAGTGTTGGGATTACAGGCATAAGCCACTGCTCCCGGCCACCTGTGTGAACTTGAATGAGCTCTTGGTCCCTCAGTTTGCTGTTAGGTAAAATGTGGATAATGATACTTATCCCCAAGAGACATTAAAAGAATTAGCTATTGGTTACAAAAGACTTGCAGCCTTCAAATGACAGGTATGATATACAGTAATTACCATTGTTCTCTATAGTCATTATTTTAACACCTGTCTTCTTTTAGAAATGTAAAAATATATATAAACTTATACCCTAAATAGCTCGTGGAATTTTTTTTAATATCAGGGAAGTTATGTTTCTGATTTCACTGTGATTTCCATGTGAGAGATTTAGGATATCCTTTCTTCTTTGAAAAGGATATCTTAAAAGCTTATCAGAAGTTGAAACCCAACATATATCATAAACTATTACAATGAGAAGAGATCTTACAATTTGCTGTTGGGCAGAGTCTGATTTCTACATAGAGATGACTTTTAAAAACATTCCTCACTGTCCAAACTGTGTGTTTCTAGTGTATGAGAAATCACTTGGGGAGAGTAGCTTCCAGGCTAGGAAGGCTGCTGTGTTATTTGTTCAAGTTGAATGAAATTATTTGTAGATTGTGGAAAAATATGATCTTACAGATCATCTGGTCTGATTTCATCATTTTACAAGTAAGTAAACTGAGAGAAGCAGAGTCTCGAGGACAATTTCAATGCTGGTTAGCAGGAGATGCTGGCTGAGAATCAATATCATAAGACTTTCAGGCATCTGCTCTTTCTGAGTGCTCTTTCAGGCATCATGTTCTCTCCCCAGATTCATAAGCTACCTACCCTAGTGTCACAAGTAGATATAATTGCAATGTTACAGGAAATGATTTGCTGTAATTTCATATCCCTTTCTATCTCTATTGTAATGATGTGTTTTGCTAATACTGGAAGTGGTGGCTGCCACAGAATTTCTTTGCTTGGTGAGGCAGCTGTACATGAAAAAAAAAATTTCCAGACTATAATTTGACTCTGTGCCACAAATGTTTTGCTCTGTATTTTCTCTTCTTCTGCCTCTCTCTTTGTTGTTGGCTGTTGACTCTGAAAGTGGATTCTATAGACTGTCCCACTGAAGTGACAGAATTTTAGTTTTAAATTTGAACAATTCAAATCTAATTGTTTTCATGTCACTTTTTTTCATGTTACTTTTGGCCTGAAAGATGTGTTCTAATTTTGTTATAGATAATTATTGCAATAACTTTAAAAGGCAATGTTTTACACAAAGTGCTCATTACATGTTTATTCATTTGAAATGACCTCAGCATGTCATTTTAAGCCTTCTAGTTCCATCATTTTAATGATACGAACCATTGTCATGAAAATAAGCAAATAGCCCAGGCAGAGTGGCTCACACCTATAATCCTAGCACTTTGGGGAGGCTGACACAGAAGGATCCCTTGAGTCCAGGAGTTCAAGACCAGTGTGTGCAGCATAGGGAGACCCTGTCTCTAATAAAAATAAAGAAAATAAACATACATATATAATCACCATTATGATTAACATTTTCCTTTAATATTAATCTAGATTTCTTCCAGCAAACTTAAGTGTGGATTGACTATGAGAATATATGTATATATTCTCACATACATGAGATATGTAAATATATGAAGGTTATATATATACCTACAGATTCTCTTTCTGTTCCTTTGCATCCTAATACAATAATATTTAATTGACTGGCATTGCAAAACAAGCTGTTTTCTGCTTGGACTTTTTTCTGTTGATAGCATATAGCCCACATGGCCCCTTCCTGAGATAGAAGCTGTAGCATTTATCAGCCTAACCTGTTAGGGTATTCCTTATACTGGTATGTATTTTTGTAATTAATTAAAAAATCAATGATATTTATACAAGTCAAAAATAACTATCAATGTTATTTATTTTTACTGGTTTTTCTAAAAAGAAATGCCTCTTAAGGCTTTTTTTTTTTTTTTTTTGAGACAGAGTCTCCCTCTGTCGCCCAGGCTGGAGTGCAGTGGTGCAATCTCGGCTCAATGCAACCTCCACCTCCCGGGTTCAAGTGATTCTTCTGCCTCAGCCTCCTGAGTAGCTGGGATTATAGGCATATGCCACCATGCCTGGCTAATTTTGTATTTTTAATAGAGACAGGGTTTCTCCATGTTGGTCAGGCTGGTCTTGAACTCCCGACCTCAGGTGATCCGTCTGCCTCGGCCTCCCAAAGTGCTGGGATCACAGGAGTGAGCCACTGTGCCCAGCCAAGGCTTTTATATATTTTGCTTGGTCATGCTATGGAGAAATAAATTGATGTTTCAGGTACTTTGCCAGATGTTAAGTCGTTGGCAAGAATGATCTTGCCAAATAATACTCTTTCCATGATTAAAGTTCTCACAATGATCAGGGATCACATTGGGTAATCAGATGGGCAATTAAAAATGACAAGCTTAAATTTTAAAGCCAGATTCTTTGAATAAGACAAGATGCATAGGAATACATTTCCTCAGTAATCATCAGGAGTCTATTTCCTAGCTGCTCTTTCCATCCCACCCTGAAGTAATTTCAGAGCTATCATCCTGGGAAATTGCAACTTGAATAAGCTCTGCCTTTCACTATGACAATTGCTTGACATAGCCTGCAGTTTGTGACTTATTGAAAAAAGCATCAATTCATCAGAGAGCTCCTAATACCTTTTCTCGCCTCTTTTATCAGGCTCTCAAAGTCTGTTTTTAGGGGAGCATAGAAGGACAGCATGAACTCCTCAGGCAATCCTCCACCTTTTCTCGTTCCTGTGGGCTTTGCTGTGAGTTGTAGCAACTGGCTACTCCTTAACTATTGTGAATCCCTAACTCCAAACAAATGGCATGGTTCCATTAAGCCTGTTGATTTAAAGCCCAGCACTTGGGGCACTCAACAACACCTGGTAGGCAGCTAATGACTCTGTGCTTCCCTGTGAGTGCACTGTAAACTGGACTTTCAGAAGCAAAGACAGTGTAGATGAGTGTTGTAGGATGTGCAGGTGAGATGGAAATATATAATGTGGCATATAAATGATTTTTATATTTATACTTGGATTCATGGTAGTAGAAACCAGATTAAAAGGATCTAATCATTTGTACTTAAATGGGAAAATAGTGCTATAGTGAAAGGGTCAGGAGATTCAGATATCCAAATGCTTTATACATTTCAAAGTGTTAAATCTTAATTATTGCTCTGATATTTGATTAACTGAGGGTAAACCATGTGACTTTCATTCTCTATCTGAAAAAAAATGAATTATTATCCGAAAAAAAAATTATAATGATAATTCCTAACATTTTGTCAGGGTTGTCTGAAGATTGTCCAGGTACAATGCCTGGCAAGACTTTGAGGTTTTTAGTTCGGAGAAACTGTTCAAATGCAATATGTATGTAACAAATGAATCATTGCGGGTTTTCCCATGTAGGTATTCAAGAGACGATATTTTTACTTGACCCAACTTCCTGATGGTTCATATATTCTCAATTCCTATAAAGATGAGAAAAATTCAAAAGAATCGAAAGGTTGCATCTACTTGGATGCCTGCATTGATGTTGTTCAGGTAAGACCATTGAGGTAATCCTTCTCTTTTTCTAAGAGGGTTACTGATAAGCTCCCCAGATGGCTGGGTGTGGTGGCTCATGCCTGTAATCCCAGCGCTTTGGGAGGTTGAGGCAGGAGGATTGCTTGAGCCTGGGAGTTCAAGATTAGCCTGGGCAACAAAGAGACCCCATCTCTACAAAAAAAAATTACAAAAATTAGCCAGGCATGATGGCGCATTCCTGTGGTCCCACCTACTCTGGAGGCTGAGGTGGGAGAATCACTTGAGTCTAGGAGGTTGAGGCTGCAGTGAGTTGTGATTACACCATTGCACTCCAGTCTGGGTGACAGAGCAAGACCCTATCTACAAAGAAGAAAATTTTTTAAAAAGGTGGCTGGGTGTGGTGGCTCATACCTATAATCCCTGCACTTTGTGAGGCCGAGGCAGGTGGATCACCGGAGGTCAGGAGTTCAAGACCAGCCTGGGCAACATGGCAGAACCCTGTCTCTACTAAAACTATAAAGGTTGGGTCAAATGAGAACACGTGGACTCAGGGAGAGGAGCATCACACACTGGGGACAGTTGTGGGGGGTGGGGAGGGTGGGGAGGGATAACATGGGGAGAAATGCCGGATATAGTATACACCTAAAGTAAAATAAAAAATAAATAAATAAATAAATAATATATATATAAGTTAGCTTGGTGTAGTGGCATGCACCTGCAATCCCAGCTACACAGGAGTCTGAGGCAAGAGAATCACTTGAACCTGGGAGGCGGAGGTTATAGTGAGCCAAGATGGTGCCACTACACTCCAGCCTGGATGATAGAGTGAGACTCTGTCTCAAAAAGAAAGCAAAAAAAAAAAAAAAAAAAAAAGGAAAGAAAATGAACCTCAGCATTTTTCTATCTTGGTTGATGGCATCTCCATCCTCCAAAACATCAACACTAGAAAACTCAGAATCCTCTTCAGTGCCCTGTTCTTCTTGCTCAGTGCCAATGTTTAAATGTTTATCAAGTTCTTTTGAGTCTTGCTCTAGAGTACCTCTTAACCTCTTCCTACTTTCATTGTCCTTTCTTTCATTGTCCTTTCTCTGGTTCTCCCTTTCATCATCTCTGGCCTAAAGTTGTGCTTTTATGCCTCCTGATTTGTTGTCTTGCTCCAGTCCAACTTCCTAAGACATACATTGGGTCTACCATTTGCCTTCTCCAAGTCTTTTGGCTCTTGATTGATTGTCTTACAGAGTGAACCCTAAAGCATTTGCCATGACTTTGGAGGCCCACAGTGATCTGGCCTCACTGTACTTTATAGCCTCATCACTCCTAAGCCCCCTTGTGTGTTCTGTGCTCTGGTCACACCAAGCTAAACATTCTATGGCATTTCACACATATATGGCTGGCCTTAGTTTTTTTCCCTCCTCTTGCTATATATAATTTCTCCTTCTATTCCTGTTTGAACCTTATCTTTTATGACTCAGCTTAAAGGCTATTTCTGCTATGAAAAGTTTTGTGTTTCCTTCCTCACCCCCGTGACTACCAAGTAGAATTAAGCTCCATCTCTCCTGTGTTAACCATTTTGCTTTTCCTTCTGTCGTACTACGGAGTCACATTTCAATTTTGGTTCATTCTACACTTTCCTTTTGGGATTACAGGGACCATGCCTGACTCATTTCTGTTTCTTCTATGATGATTACCAGGGCCCTGCACACAGTAGGGACTTAATGAATGTTTGTTGATTTGAATTACTGAGGGGACACAGACAAAAACAGGGTAGGAAGTAGAGGACAGAGAGATGATCTGAATAGGAAGTCAATTGACTATGAAACAGAAGCCATTACTACAGAGCCAGGGTATTGTGGAGGACTAGAAGTAACAATGGGCTGATGAGGAGGAATGTGATGTTAGTTCAGCACTCTCAATTTACCTAAATCTTCATTTTCAGAACTGTGAAGTGGGATTAGTAATATCTGTGTACTCTATCAAAGAAGATTGTTGTGAGGATCAAATGAGAAAATTCCTTTAGGGCATGATGTTGCGTGCCTGTAGTGCCAGCTACTCAGGAGCCTGTGGCAGGAGGATTACTTGAGCCTAGGAGTCTGATGCTGCAGTGAGATATAATCATGCCCGTGGAATAGTCACTGCACTCCAGCCTGGGCAGCACAGCGAGACCCCATCTCAAAAAAGATAAATTGAAAAATTCTAACAAATGAGAAAACGCTTTTTAAAAAGTATAAAGATCTATGTGAATAAAATGTGCTTATATATTACGTATTCATATATATGAATTCATATATATTCACATGTATAAAAAAGACCTTTCTTATCTTACTGGAAGAACAAGGGTACACAGGATTTCTGGATTGTCCTTTCTTTGTAGTGCTTTCCTCATCTATTAATTTTTATTATTATCATTAAATATTTTTTTTCTATTTTTTGTTTTATGAGACGGAGTTTCACTCTGTTGCCCAGGCTGGAGTGTAGCGGTGTAATCTCAGCTTGCTGCAACCTTCACCTCCTGGGTTCAGGCGATTTTCCTGCCTAGAGTAGCTGGGATCAGAGGCACCCGCCACCATGCCTGGCTGATTTTTGTATTTTTAGTAGAGATATTGTATAACTTTCTCCTTAGTTCAGCTAAGGAGAAAGTTATACATCTCTTGCTGGGCGTGGTGGCTCATGCCTGTAATCCCAGCACTTTGGGAGGCTGAGGTGGGTGGATCACCTGAGGTCGGGAGTTTGAGACCAGCCTGACCAACATGGTGAAACCCCATCTCAAACAAACAAACAAAACACTTCTTATCACACAACCAGGAAATATTAGACTTGTGGACACATAGAAGGGTGAGAAGCAGAATTTACTGGACAAAAAGGAAAAAGGAAAAATAACTCTCAGCAAAGTGAGAGAGAGTCCTCCTAGCAGGTTTCCCACCTCACAGATTGAAGGTTTCGCCGGGGACCCTTGGCTGTCTCCTGTCTATATCAGAGATGCGGTTTCTCCATGTTGGCCAGGCTGGTCTCAAACTCCTGACTTCAAGTGATTCATTCACCTCAGCCTCCCAAAGTGCTGAGATTACAGGCATGAGCCACCACACTCGGCGCCCCCCTCATCTATTTATGATACCTCCTCCCAAATATTTTCAAATGTATAAATCTTTACTACTTGCTACAGCAGTTTAATTTCATCCTTTCCTAGGCTTCAAAGATTAGAAGGAGGAACTTTCTTGGTTCCTTCTTGAATAATGACTGTGAAGTGGAAAATTATTGATTCATGAGCCTTTCTTGAAATTAATGCTGAGGGATTTGAAAGGGGTAGTGTGTCATGTCTTTTGTCATGACAGAGAAGGTGGTAAAGTAAAAGAATGTATCAGCATATTTGAGAAAAGGAAGAGTATTATTTTCCTTGTGCGGTGGTATTCAGCACAGGTCACTTCCATATATTTTATGAAGAGTCACAATTTAATGTGAACCAATTATGGTTGTACGGTCTTATTTTTTCTTTTTTTGCCAAGACATTCTTCTTCTTCTTTGTTTTCTTTTTCTTTTTTTTTTAGAGAGACATTGTCTTGCTCTGTCTGGAGTGCAGTGACATGATCGTATCTCACTCCAGCCTTGCAGCCTTGAACTCCTTGCCGCAAGCAATCCACCTGAGCCTCCCAAAGTGCTGGGTTTACGTGCATAAACCACCATGGTTGGCCTTCTCTTTTTAATTTTTAATTTTTTTTTTTGAGGCAGGGTCTCACTGTGACACCTAGGCTAGAGTGCAGTGGTATGATCTTGGCTCATGTACCCTTGACTAGGCTTAGGTGATCCTCACCCCTCAGCCCCTTGAGTAGCTGGGACTACAGGCATGTGCCATCACGCCTGGCTAATTTTTTGTATTTTTATTTATTTATTTATTTATTTTGTAGACATGAGGTTTCATCACTTTGCTCAGGCTTGTCTCAAACACCTGGGCTAAGCAGTCCTCCCTCTCAGTCTCCCAAAGTGCTAGGATTACAGGTGTGAGCCACTGCCTCCATCTTTACTTTTTAATTGTTATGGATATGTAATAATTTTACATATTTTGGGGGTACATGTGATATCTTGATACAAGTATACAATGAGCAAATGATCGGATCAGAGTAATTGGGATATCCATCACCACAAGTGTGTATCATTTCATTGTGTAAGGAACATTCCAAATCCACTCTTACAGTTATTTTGAAATATACAATAAGTTTTTGGTAACTATGATCACCCTATTGTGCTGCCACACACTGTGGTCTTGTTTTATACTACTGTGATACAGTTGACATTGTGCATGGTAAAGTGAATTAGGATCTATATTGCCTTTTATGAGATATAAATTAAGTATCAGATTTGTTTCAGGTCATACTTACATTTTTTTAAGTGCTGACTTTGAAAATCTGTAAATATTCAAGGAAAAGTTTGAATGGGGTGGAAATT
Organism: Sapajus apella; assembly: GCF_009761245.1. NCBI lineage: Eukaryota > Metazoa > Chordata > Mammalia > Primates > Cebidae > Sapajus > Sapajus apella. Next base: position 2,207,357 of record NW_022437042.1, read on the forward strand.
GTAAAATGTTTGCTTATTTTTGTGGTGGTACTTTGACTTTCTAAATGTGAAGGATGCCAAAAGGCCTTAAGTGATAATACTTAACAAGTATTGTTTTCTGCCAACTTTATGCATATTCATACTACTGTGCTCAGTCCTGAGAGGAACAAAAAATATACTTGACATAGTCATTTGTTATCTTAAAGTGTCTGTTTCTTGTGAAAGAAGCAGTTATTTCCTAAAAGTATTGACGCACATATGCCCTAAGCTGAGATAAAAATAAATACAAACTAATGACATCTAATAAATAGAAGGACAATGAAACTAACTGAACACATGCTTTTTTTTCCCCCTCTAGTGCCCCAAAATGCGCCGTCATGCTTTTGAACTCAAGATGTTAGATAAGTATAGCCATTATCTGGCTGCTGAAACTGAGCAGGAAATGGAGGAATGGTTGATAACTTTGAAAAAGATTATTCAGATCAATACCGACAGTTTGGTGCAAGAAAAAAAGGAGACGGTAGAAACAGCACAAGGTCAGAATTTTTAAGTGATTTATTATTAAAGTAAAGCCCTTGTCTTTAATCCATGGAAGTGTCCTCTGTACAGGGTGAATAGAGAACTCTTAATCTTGAAAGTTGACCTGCTTCTTCATTAAAAGTGACCGTGGAGGTTGATAGACTTTTTTTAAACAGTTGATGCTGCATGGACTCTGACACATGAAATATAACCAGACTAAAACAGATAGAAAATTCATGGCAGGTTTTCAAAAGTCCATTAAAAGTTTTCCCTATGCTTTCATAATAGAAATTCTTTGCAATAAATCTTAGTAGGAGAGGATGGGTGGGAGACATAGTTAGGATACTCTTCTTAGGTTATTAGTAATGGTCTGTATGGTTTGGAACATCTGCTTTTAATGAATTTGCAGATGATGAAACTAGCAGCCAAGGAAAAGCCGAGAACATCATGGCGAGTTTGGAAAGGAGCATGCATCCGGAACTGATGAAGGTACATCTTTCATATGGCAACTTGCCTTCAACTGAGATAATATAGTATTAGCTATTAAAGTTTTAATGCTGGATTCCATTTGGCAATGTCATTTCCACGTTAAAATCCACAGGAAATTGGTAAAACAGGTAGAGATTGTAAAAGAAAAGTTGCACTTCTGATGACTTACTTGTAAGTACTAACTGACAGATTGGAAAAATCTTATTTTTTTTCCAGACAGCAAGAAATACTTCTAGGCTTTTCAGACTTCATTAATTTTATCTGCTAGTTTTTATTCAATTTAATTACTATATGTCATTCATAAAATATTCTTCTTCCAAAAGGATAATGATGCAGCTCATGTACATGGTATTTAATCTAATGACCAACATATGTTAATTTCACATGAAAATCATACTCTCTATATGTAAATATATGTATATATATGAATGATTTCATCTGATAAAGTTTTGGTGAACATGCATCATTTTTGTTATTTACTCTGCTGTTTGAAGTTAGAAATGAACCAATTTTGAAATTGTGGAGATGATTGTCATGTGTATCTTACCAGGATATTTTATTCTGTAGACTCTATATTATAGTAAATTAGTAGGTTGTGACCCATTTATTCATTTAAATCCTTGTCAAACCTATTTATATTTTTACTTTATTCATCTTCCTAGACAACTTAGTTACACAAATTTGGAAGCTCCTTTTTTTTCTATTTTAAATTTACCCCTCATAAACTTCAAAGCTATTTTTCAAAATTTAGGGACACACTCATGATCCTCTAATCTAGGATTTTTTGTTTTTTTGAGACAGAGCCTTACTCTGTCGCCCAGGCTGGAGTACACTGGCACGATCTTAGCTCACTGCAACCTCAGTCACCCAAATTCAGGCGATTCTCCTACCTCAGCCTCCCAAGTAGCTAGGATTACAGGCGCCTGCTGCCACACCTGGCTAATCTTTGTATTTTTAGTAGAGACAGGGTTTCACCTTCTTGACCAGGCTGGTCTCAAACTCCACCCACCTTGGCCTCCCAAAGTGCTGGGATTACAGGCATGAATCACTGCGCCCGGCCTGATCTAGGATTTTATAAAACGATTTTATAGAGTTTAGTTGCATTCCATCTCAAACTTTGTCATCCTGGATTGTGCAGCTCACTAGGTATTTCCCAAAGTGATGGAATCAGAATTACATATAATATTCCATAGCTAACACCATGGATATGAAAACTATGGTGATTTCTCTTTTGTTTATTTCTCCTTTGCATTCAGAGTCTCTTGTATTCCTGTTTTGTACTGACTACAGGATGAATAATAATCTTGGTGTTGCAAACAGGCACATAGAAAGCGTAAGAACCTGATATATAGCTTATTATGGGTCATAGCCAAGCAAGCATTCTTTATCCATCTTAAGTACATGGAAATAGAGAATGGTATATTTTTGAATCTGTGACAGATTTATAGTTTTACATAAACTATACATTTAAATACTATTTAACACTGTTTTGAAGGAAATGAAGTAACATACATGTTTTTTAAAATTTTAGTATGGAAGAGAAACTGAACAACTAAACAAACTCAGTAGAGGAGATGGAAGACAGAATCTCTTTTCTTTTGATTCAGAAGTTCAGGTATTAATGATACATTTCTTTAGTCCTAGAATTGTTGCTTATTCACATAAACAACATCTTTGAAATGTTGAAATCTCTGTTTTTTTGTACCAGTAGGGATAGATTATTTTATATTTGTCTTGTTTACTTTGAACAGGTAACTTAACAATGAACTCTTCACTCAAGAGGACCGTCACATTTGCAGATAATTTGGGGCTGAATTACATATGTATTTCTCAGTTTCTTATATTCTTTTCACTTCATCTTGCTTCTCAAAATAGATAAATTAAAGCGCCCTTCAAGATGGTTACAATGTTCTTTTAGCCCATTAAATACAATTGTGATCTAGTGGCAGTAAATATCTGCAGTATAAAGAACATATGAGTCATATGAGACATTTATTTTTCACATTTGATGTAGGCCTGTAGAACTGGGATAATTTTTATGTCTGGCTTAATCACACTTTAAATGGAGGGTGGTGCAGGAAGGTGCAGGTTTATATGCGTATGTGTATTTTAACCTCTTTCATGAGAGTTAGATGTGTTTTGTACTAAGATATATGCAGTTAATATTTAATTCTATGACATTTTCTAATTCAGTTTTTAATTTTTTCAGTAGGAAAAGTCTAAAGTATATAAGTATTACAAATATTTTTCCTAATGGAAAATAGTTTTTGAGAAAATGAAATTGAGGGAGATGAAATTTTTTGGCTTTCTTTTCCCTTTTTCTATATGAGATTTCGAATGAAAATCTTTGATTTTCGTTTGAAATAGGAAAATGTGCATTACAGTTTTTTCTTCCATGAAAATATGAAATAATTTGGGGAAGTCTGATTTTGTTGTTGTCATTTTTCTTTTTCTTTCTCTCTTTTTTTATTTTCGTTGTTGTTGTTGCTGTTTTGAGACAGAGTTTCACTCTTGTTGCCCAGACTAAAGTCCAATGGTGCAATCTTGGCTCACCACAACCTCCACCTCCTTAGGTTCAAGCAATTCTTGTACCTCAGCCTCCTGAGTAGCTGGGATTACAGGCATGTGCCACCACGCCTAGCTAATTTTGTATTTTTAGTAGAGATGGGGCTTCACTGTGTTGGTCAGGCTGTCTCGAGTTCCTGACCTCAGGTGATCTGCCTGCCTTGGCCTCCCAAAGTGCTGGGATTACAGGCATGAGCCACCACGCCAGGCCTCTTTATTTAAGTGTAGTCAAGTGCAGTAGTGACAAGAGAGAGAAAGAGTACAACAAGGAGTTCAGTATGTAATTGACTGAACAATCAATTGAGATAGCTCACTGCCTTTAGATTAGCCATTGTTGTTTTTTCTTTTTGCTTCATATGGTTTTCTAATTAAAAATTTAGTTTAAAATGGAAAAGTATATAGGCTATAAGTAATACAAACATCTTTCCTTAATGAAAATATTACATGAGAAATGGGATCATTTGGAGAAAATAGATTTTTAAAAATAATTTCATTTCCCTTTTTCCCCCATTGGAATTAAATATTGCTTTAGGGCAAGTAACGTGAATTTTTTTTTTTTTTTTAAAGTAGGCCGGGCGCGGTGGCTCACGCCTGTAATCCCAGCACTTTGGGAGGCCGAGGCAGGCAGATCACAAGGTCAAGAGATCGAGACCATCCTGGCCAACATGGTGAAACCCCAGGCATGTTGGTGTATGCCTGTAGTCCCAGCTACTCGGGAGGCTGAGGCAGAAGAAGCACTTGAACCCGGGAGGCGGAGGTTGCAGTGAGCCGAGACTGCGCCACTATCCAGCCTGGTGACAGAGCAAGACTCCGTCTCAAAAAAAAAAAAAAAGTAATAGTATAATGGGCCTCAGGGATATTTGTTCTGAGATATTCATTCCGAAATTTACTTCTTCCAAGCATGTCTGAGTCTTTGATCCCCCACCCATGACTGGGCCCTAGTTGGACATATCAGGCTCTTTCATTGTATACAAAGGAGCCAACTGACTGTGGTTGAAACTAAATCCAGTATTTTTACAAATTTGTGGTGTAGCATTTTTGTGGTCATAAAACCGAACTGGTTTTATGTCTGAGTTATTTATCAGTGAACTATATAGTAAGCGAAATTCACAGTTGTAATGAAGCTTTAAGGAGAAGAAATTGAATGTAATGTTTGTTATGGAAGGCAGTCTCACCTCGGAGAAACCCACGTTGCATCTGTTGAGTACCTTTTCTAGGTGAGGCACCATTCTGTAATTTCACCTTTTCTTTTGGCCATAGTTCATTATTCAGAGACATGACCTTAGAGAATAAAGAAATACTGGCTGACTAAAGGTGATGGCTCAAACTTTGAGCTGAAGAAGGCCATATGTCCCAACATTTGCACTCACAGGCCTTAGAAGGGAAAGGATTTGAAGGCTGGAGTGATTTGGTCCAGTTTCTCTTCACATTTTACTGTCTGAGTGAGGCAGAAAGGAAAGCAGATAAATGGTTGGAAATTAAAATTGATCTCCATGGCAATGACTTGCCTCCCCTGGCTCCACAGATAGATAGGTATTCAAGAGGGAGCTGTCTAGTCCCACACATTCGCATTCCTTTTGTAGATAAATAGATTCAAAGGGGAAGAAGTCGTGCTTTCAGGTACAAATCTTACACATTGGGTCCTTTTAAGGAGGTTTTTGTCAGTCATACAGGCTAAGTTAGAACAGCTATAATTATCCAATATTCTTCAGGCATAATACCTGTTTTGGCTTGAATTACTTAGGTAATTGAGAAAAAATTTTCAGTTTCTTGTCTTGAGTTTTCCATACTGACAGTGTTATTCTGCTCAGATCCACCCAATCATTTGCTGCCTACGATGTCTATGACCTTAATGAAAACATAGTAAATTGTCCCATAATCCACACTTTTTTTCCCTTTTGTGAATAGAATATAAGTCTGTTCAGACGTTGAGCATGAACAGATAAACTTAGATTGCCTGAGCCTTGTGAGCTCAGAAGGAAGATTCTAGGAATTTTCTTTGAGAGACAGATTCCTCCCCTACTGAAAGGATTCCTTCACATCCAATATCTTTTTCGTGTTTTTATTTCAAAATACCAATAATTTTCAGAAATTGATTTATGTGGCAGCCCAGGTCCATTGCCTCTCTCTGTTAGCTGAGCTCAGTGTTGATCAATTTCCTAAGCAGATGCCTCTTACTCTGTACATAACTTAAACATACGTAGTCCATGGGGTTCCAGCCTTTTGTGCCTTTCAACCTAAATGCTGCTGACTCCCACATCCAGATCTCTAAGTCAGACCTCTCCCATTTTTCCTACTGCCATTACCTCAAATGCAACACATCCCAAACTGAACTCACCATTTCTACTCACTGTACTTCAAAATCTGTCATTCATTTGTATTTCATGACTAAGTTCATAACATTGCTATCTATTGAATCTCCCAAATTAGGGATCACTGTATTAATCTTTTTTTTTTTTTTTTGAGATAGGGTCTCACTCTGTCACCCAGGCTGGAGTGCAGTGGCACCATCATAGCTCACTGCAGTCTTGAACTCTTGGGTTCAAGCCTTCCTCCTGCCTTAGCCTCCCAAATAACCAGGACTATAGACCTACACAACCATGCCTGGCTAGCTTTTATTTTTTTGTAGAGATGAGGGTCTCACTGTCTTGCCCAGGTTGGTCTCGAACTCCTAGCCTCAAGTGATCTTCCCCTCTCAGCCTACCATGTTAGTTTTGATGCTTCCCATACCTATTCCTGTCAGTTCTGCCTCCTGCACAGCTCATTAAGGAAACCAAATTTTGACTGTTTTGGAACATATATTGCATGGGGAAGACAAAGAATAAGCACATATAAAAAGTAATATTAGAAGGATAAATGAGAGAAAGGGAGTATAGACCATCAGGGAGTGTGCAGTTTTTGGTCTTTTTGTTTGCTTGTTTTTGAGATGGAGTCTCACTCCATCTCCCAGGATGGAGTGCAATGGCACGATCTTGGCTCACTGTAACCTCTGCCTCCTGGGTTCAAGCAATTCTCTTCCCTCAGCCTCCCAAGTAACTGGTACTACAGGCACGTGCTACCATGTCCAGCTAATTTTTGTATTTTTAGTAGAGACAGATGGGGTTTCACCATGTTGGCCAGGATGGTCTCGATCTCTTGAACTTGTGGTCCGCCTGCCTCTACCTCCCGTGTGAGCCACTGCGCCCAGCTGAGAGTGTGCAGTTTTCTATAGGGAGTTAGGGAAGGTCTCCCTGCAGAAGTGTCAATTGATCAGAGGCTTGGAAATGAGGAAGAAAGCCATGTAGCTATCTGAGGGAAGAGGGTTCCTGACAGAACAGCAAGTGCAAAAGTCCTGGTGTGGGAGTGTCCTTGGTGTGCTGGCAAAATAATCAAGGAGAGCCAGGCATGGTGGCTCATGCCTGTAAGCCCAGCACTTTGGGAGGCCAAGGCAAGTGGATGACAAAGTCAGGAGATCAAGAACATCCTGGCCAACATGGTGAAACCTTGTCTCTACTAAAATACAAGAGTTAGCCGGGCATGATGGTGCATGCCTGTAGTCCCAGCTACTCAGGAGGCTGAGGCAGGGGAATAGCTTGAACCCGGGAGGTGGAGGTTGTAGTAAGCCGACATGCCACAGCACTCCAGCCTGGTGACAGAGCAAGAATCCGTCTCAAAATAAATAAATAAATAAAAATAACCAAGGAGGCCAGTGTGGCTGGAAGAGGGAGGAGGGCAAGCATGGTAGGAGATGAAGTCAGAGCAGCAAGAAGAGACAGGGAGTCATGTCATGTAGGGCTTTGCAGGCCATAGTACAGACTTGTGACTTTTTCATTGCCTTAGATCCGAGTTTCATCACCTTGCTCTAGGATTTCTCTATCACTGTTTAACTTTAGTGTAAAAAGTCTATAAAGGCTTGTTAAATGAAAACATAAAAAGAGTTCAAATGAAGAATGGACAGCGAACAGTTGGATTTTGCCATTTTTATTATATTAACATAAATCTATTTTAATATTAATCCTATCTTTTTTTGAAAATGATTCACACTCTCTGTTTTGTAGAGGTTGGACTTTTCAGGAATTGAACCCGATATAAAGCCATTTGAAGAGAAGTGCAACAAACGTCTCCTGGTAAATTGCCATGATTTAACTTTCAATATCTTGGGCCAAATTGGAGACAATGCAAAAGGACCACCCACAAATGTATGTATGACTTTTCCTTCTACCCCACTTGCATCAGTGCATTAAAGAAATGTCTTTCTCAAAATAATTTGTACACCAAACCTCCATGACATGCAATTTACCTATATAACAAACCTGCACATGTACCCTGAATCTAAAATAAAAGTTTTATAAATATGTTATATATATATACATTTTATGACAATAAAATATCTTTTTATGACTGAGTACTGTTATCAATTGACTATGTGAAGATTCCAGTGCCACATATGATAAATTAGACATGGAAGAATTTTATACATCTCTTTCTTTTGCCAAAATATGGCTATGTCCTCATTTTGAGAATTCATGTAAATCTTATCTACTTAGAATAGCAGATACAGTAGGCTCTTGATGTTCCAGAGGAGCATGTTCCCCAAACCTGCAAAATCATCAAATGTGTAAATTCTGTTAAATAATGTGATTTCTTCTGTGAAATTGGTTCATAGCAATGAGTAAGGATCACCATAGCCATGCTGGGATACAGATGCTGTGCAGTCTGCTAGGCTCGGTCACTATTCTATAGCATTAGATTTTTTTTGGTCTACAGAGAAAATTCTAAGTGATAGCTGTCATGGATCATTTGAGTTGCTTAGAAATCCTTGGAATGTAAATGTAAAACCTTCAAAGAGACTGTTTTGTATGTTCATCTTTATTTTTTGGTTCTAGTTTTGTCTATTAAAAATAAAACGGTGATGATTGATTCTCTCACAAGATAGCTGAAAAGTACAGCAGACTTTCCTGTGTATAAATGGTTAATCTGTATTCCATCTGGCATGAAATTTCTCTTTGTGACCATCTTTCAAATGCCATCTGTAGAGAGGAATCATGTCTTCCAAAATTGCTGATAGGGCAAAGCTTTTGTCAAGTAATTTGATGTTGACTATTACTAGCTCTTATGAAATGTATAGTTGAGTAAGTTGGAACATAACAGAAGAGTAGATTCATTTCTACTCTATAATAATATTGGCATTATTTTTTAGGTAGTTGCAGTAAATGTGTAGAGAATTAATATTTATTCATAGAACAATTTGTGTTATATAAACGTAGCTTTTGATTTCTATTTTTTTTTTGTAAACTTTATAGTGTGTGAAATTATCTACACCTGCCAGAGGTTAAAATTTGTTGAAATCTGGTGTTTTGGAATGCCCTTTCTTCTGTGCAGATAAGCCATAATATAATTTTAGCTAAGTGTGGAACTCAGGAACTGTAATCACAGAAACTGGAGGAATAACAAATTTATTTTGCAATTGTGTCTCTCTCCACCATCCCCCCGCCAAAGTCTTAGTTTTAAAATATAATTGTTTTCATTTCCAGGTTGAGCCCTTTTTTATCAATCTTGCCTTATTTGATGTAAAGAACAATTGTAAGATTTCAGCAGACTTTCATGTAGACCTGAATCCTCCATCTGTCCGTGAAATGCTGTGGGGCTCTTCAACCCAACTGGCCAGTGATGGTAACCCGAAAGGCTCTTCACCTGAGTCTGTCATTCATGGAATTGCTGAATCTCAGTTACGCTACATAAAACAGGTAACGAATGATCTTTAGTCTTACCAGTACATTCATAATAAGAAACAGAAATGTTCTTGTGTTATTTTGTGGTTTCAGGCCAGTGTTTTCATGGCATTCTCTCATGTAAGGCCTGTCAATAGATATTTTTCTGGTGACTGAAGTTTGAGGGCAAAAATGGAAACCAATGAACATGCCAGTAACATGTTAGCGAAGGAACATTTTTAATGGGACCATAATGTGAGAGAGAGGGAATTATTTTGTGAGATAGAAAGCTGATACAGACACATAAACACACCAGCACCCACACTCCTGCATATACTTCTGAGTAAGGCAATAAGTGCTTGAAGGTTTCAGTTTTTAAGAAAAATTGACCCTAAATTAACTCTCCCACCCCTGATTTTATGTCCATTATGAGTAGGTCATTTGAATGGAGCATATGGGCTCTTTATACAAGGAGTTTTACTTGAAAAGCAATGGGTGGGAACTGCTTGTGTCATAGCTGTAATGCTACACTCTTCTGTTCTATCTGGAGCAAAGAATCCCTTTCAGAAAGAGCTTAACTGTTCCTTGGAATTCTGACCTCTGACCAGACTGGAGGCCATGAGAAGTTAGCAGAGTGGAATTGATCATCTGCTTGCTGGACTTTTGCAGCTAAAAGGAAATGAGAGCATGGCAGAAAATTAAAGTCGAAAGAGACATGTGAACAAATCTGCTCATGTTGTAAGGAGATTGATTTATCCCTAAATAAAAATACCATTTCTTTTTTCCCTGATTATAATGATAAGTACATTCTTATGTAGAAAATTCAAACAATATAAGAAGTATAAAGAAGAAAGTAAGTCACCAACCGTAAGATAATAACTTAACATTTTGGTAAACATCTTTTCAGGCATCTCTGTTGTGTATATAGAAATATATACACATTATGTATACTCCTATAAAAATTATGTCATATGCTGTTTTATACCTACTGTATTCTTTTAATATCATATTTATCCTATATCAATGTCTATAGATCAGTCACATTCAATATTAAAGGCTAACATGACATTTCATTTATTTAGCTACTTAAGACATTTCTAATTATTTGCTATCAGAAATAATGCCTCATTGAGCCTCTTGTGCACACATCTTAGCTCATTTGTTGAATTATCTCCTTGGAATAAATTCCAAGCATTGGGATTTTTAGGGTCAAAGATTATGCTGATTGATATAGATGATCAAACATTGGAAAAGACTTCTTTACATGGGCTGTCACAGTCCTTTTGTGGCTGTGCATTTCTGGTAGCTTGTCCTCAAGTTAGTCCTTAATCCCTGATAGCCCCTTAGCTTGTTACTCAGACTGTAGTTGTTACCTCTATGAATATTCCACAATGATGGTGGATGCTTCTGAAAGAGGGATTGAGCAAGTACAGTGTTGTAAATATTTGAGAACCTACTATTGAATTTTATGTTTAAAATTTCCTGGCTGGGCACAATGGCTCACACCTGTAATCCCAGCACTTTGGGAGGCTGACGTGGGCAGATCATGAGGTCAGGAGTTAGAGACCAGCCTGACCAACATGGCAAAACTCCGTGTCTACTAAAAATACAAAAATTAGCCGGACATGATGATACAGCCTCAGGAGACAGAGGCAGGAGAATTGCTTGAACCTGGGAGGCGGAGGTTGCAGTGAGCCAAGATCATGCCACTGCACTCCAGCCTGGGTGACTTAGCAAGACTCCGTCTCAAATAAATAAACAAATAAAATTTCCTGCACAGCATCAAATAAGTCATTTTATGTCAATATTTATTTCCTCTGTTGCTTCAGTGTGTACCTAACTCAGCTGTATGTTCAATGCAGGAATTTTAAATTATGATTTCAGATGTCATCTAGTTTGTAATTTGGGATAGGAAGAAAATCAACATTTAAAAAATATCTCCTGTGTGCCAACATTATTCCATCAGTGTCTCATGTAATCATAATAGTTTGTGAAATGCTATAATCACTTCTGTTTGACAGATGGGGAAACTGAAGCTCAGGGAAGTTAAGTAAGCTGCTCATGGTGACACAGCTAGTAGTGGTGATGGCAGGATTTGAATCTAGGTCTGTTTGAAATAACTTGACTAAGAATATTAGACAGAATGTAATTAAATGCTGAAATATTATAATACTAGCACATGCCCTGCCACACCCTAGGAGCTTTGTTAAGTACTGGTGGCTCGGGGAGAGGAACTGGTCCATTCTCTAGAGGGAGGGGCCAGCAAAGTGGGTAAGAGTCTCCCTAGGGTGGGGAGGCATATTCATGCCCCTTGGTGAGAAAAAGGACTGGGCCAGAGACCTTGTCTTAAAGGGCCAGACTTCCAGCCCATGTGGGATTTCTGGGTTCTCTCTGGCCACCTTCTGCATTCTGGGGACAGGCAGAGGGCCAGAAGCTGATGGGACAAAAGGTAAAACAACTTCAAAGAGTGTCCCCTAGCATTGGAATCCCTGGTCAGTTAGAAAATGGACACCTCAGTGGAGGTAGTGACAGTACCTGTGTCCAAGGGCTGTGGGGAGGCACAAACAAGGTATGTGGTTCTGAGAAAACACTCAACACTGTGATGGGCACACTCGGTTTGCTCAGTGCAACGTAGCAGCGAGCAGTAGTAGCAGTAACAGTGATCTCAGGTAAACAAGTGAAAACAGCAAGCTTTTATCAATTGTCAAATATCTTAAAATTATAATAGTCATTGCTGGCATTAGTGTTGGGAAATGCCTAAAGTACTGAGAATGGGAAACGATAAGTGTTCAATAAATGGTAGCTATAGCAATAATCAGTATTACTGTTCTCAAACTCCCGGCTCAAGCAATTCTCCCACCTTAGCCTCCCAAAGTGATCGGTTTACAAGCAGGAGCCACCATGCCCAGCATTATTACTGTTCTAATCTGGCCTTATCATATGAGATGTTGGTTGTATGGACCTCAGGGCTGAGAGGGGATATAGCATGGGCTGTGTAATCTGGAAGCCTGGACTGCAATCTTCTTCACCCAGTTACTCACTGCACAAACCTCTCTGTGCCTCCACTTCTTTTTCTTTCTTTCTTTCTTTCTTTCTTTCTTTTTTTTTTTTTTTTTTTTGAGATTGAGTCTGGCTCTGTCACCCAGGCTGGAGTACAGTAGTGCGATCTCGGCTCACTGCAACCTCTGCTTCCTGGGTTCAGGCATTTCTGTAGCCTCAGCCTCCCAAGTAGCTAGGACTGCAGGCATGTGCCACCACTCCCAGCTAATTATTTTGTATTTTTAGTAGAGACGGGGTTTCACTGTGTGAGCCAGGATGGTCTCCATCTCCTGACCTCATGATCTGCCCACCTCAGCCTCCCAAAGTGCTGGGATTACAGGCATGAGCCACTGCGCCCAACCCTCCATTTCTTAACCTATAGAATGTGTATATAGTAGTGCCTACATTTCAGAGTTTTTATGAAGACCGAATGAGATAAAGCATGAAAACCATCTAGCATGGTTAAATGCCAGTTAGAGTAACACTGCACTCAAGGCACACTCCTCAGCATACCTTCTGCAGGGGTAGCTCGGGCAGTCTGCCAACCTGGTCAGCCTCACAGCTCAAACAGCATGTTAAAGCCTCCCAGCAGTACCAGAAGCCAGGTTCTGTGACCTTGAGATACTTTGGTGAGCCACCTGGGTAATAACAAGGTACCTGATGTACATTACTTCAATTAATCCATACAAGAAATGTATGAAATCCCTATCACTATCATCGTGTCCATTTCACAGATGAGAAACCTGAGACTTAGAGAGAATGTGACTTGCTTAAACCCATTAATGTTGGAGCTGGGACCCAAGAAATTTGACAAGCTATTTTGAACCACTTTGTTCACTTTCTCACGCAAATTTGAACCACTTTGTTCCATGCTTGCTGCTTGGGAATTCAAAGCTGAATCAGCCATTACCCAGGATCCTTATAAGCTGTTTGACTTTGGGGGAATTTTTAGCCTCTTATACTCAATTTTCTATTCTGCTCTGTCTACCTCCAAGGGTTCTATCTGGAAAAAATGAGATAATGTGTCTGAAATGCATTGGAAACTGAAAATCACTATATTAACAAAGTTGGTAATATACCAAGTAAAAAACAAAATTTTGGTAGAGACTCAGTGATAGATTTTTCCACTTAAATTCATTAGTGATGCTCCTTTAAACAACAGGCATAACCAACTAACATGCTACATAGAGGATATTATATTTGGAAGTAGTCAAACTGGACAGGAGGTGACATGGCTGTTCCACGTGCATTCAAAGAAAAATGTAACTTTGGTTGCATCTACATTAGTACATTTAAATAAGGTGTATGGGGGCAAAATGAGATTTGGATCCTCTGTCTCCTGCCTTTGCATTGGAAGCACCCACCAGAGCTCTTGAACTGCAACAAAGGAATGTCTTGTAGAAGACGATTTAGTTTTTCTATACTAGAACAGTAAAGTTTCTTTTTCCTTCTTAGTGGAAAGAAATATTAGTTAAATATGAATTGCTCTTGAGTTACATGCAGCTGCATTTAAAAATGTCTATCTATTTCTATTTGAGAAATGTGCACAATTTTAGCACACGCCAATTAAGCCAAACAATGTACATTGTATTAAATTAGGTTTAAGAACTCACCTTACATACACAACCAAACCAAAGAGGCAAAGCAGTAACAGTGATACCTGTACTTTGGGGACTAACAGATGTGAGGTTGGTGACAAAATATAAAATCCATTTGGAAAGGAATATTGGAAGCTTTGAAAACGGTATGAAAGGAAATCCTACCTATTTCTAGGGTCCTGGACACGACCCTTTGTTGAATATCAACATTCTTTACTAACAATCATTAACCATAAACAACCATATGTACAAGGTTACATGAGTCTAATGAAGTACTTTTTTTCCAGGGCATTTTCTCAGTGACAAATCCACATCCTGAAATTTTTCTAGTTGCAAGAATCGAAAAGGTACTACAGGGAAACATTACACACTGTGCAGAACCCTACATCAAAAATTCTGATCCAGTAAAGGTAATTTATAAAGATTGTTTGTCAACATTTCACCTTAACGTAGAATTTGCCTTTTTCTGATATTTTAAATGACATTGTCAATGTCCCTCTAAGGGGAAAAAAATTCTTTGCACATGCTATATATTCTGAAAACATTGTATACTGTGTATGTGTGCTAAAACTTGAATGTGGCATATTTTCCTATTGTCATTGATGTTCTGATAATGTAATAATCTGATTTCTCCTTGCTTATCAAAATAAGAGCCAAAGCTTTTAGGCAACATCTGCTAATTGACACCGTATCCTTGACAATAGCCGTTCTTTTTCTTACGGTCCTACATAAAGCCTTAGAATGAATGTCAGAGCTGGGAGATTAAAGAGGATCCAGTCCTATAGTTCCCAAATGTCAGTTCATACCCAGATTTACTCCTGTCTGTGAAAAAATGAGAAAAGAAAGACAGTGAACATTTCATGAAGCTAAATATATTTAATTTGAAGGGCTGCCCTTTATTCTGAGATCTTTGCCCTTCCTACTTTTTAAAGGTTATGCATATCTTTCTTTCATGAAATGTTGGCATATTAAATGGCAGGGATTTAAAAATTGTTTTGTTGAATGTCCTTAAGTGGTAATATTAAAAGTTGGTAACCCTATATCATCATCCACATTTCTGGAAAGTTGTGAAATTACGAAATTCAAATGTTTGGAAATCATTGCTCTAATCTCATCATCTCCTCTTATAAATGAAAAACCTGAGACCCTGGGAGGGAAAGCGTTCACAGTTGAGTTCATTAGTAGCACTCCAGCTCCTGCGTATTTATGAAGCATCAATCTGTTGTACATGGCATTTTTGTTGTGTACCCAAATAATGTTTATTAAGTGGAAGTTGCTGATGTGATGGGACTAATTTGTGGAGGAAAAATGTCTCAACAATATAGATAAAAGCCTCCAGCTCTCTGTATCCCTAGGGAAAAGCATCCAGCCAGCAGTCTGTTTAGACTCCATAGGCAGTTTATCTCCTTGTCATCTCTCAGTGCCTGTGCAAACAGCAGCTCCTGCCCACACTTAGGCTAATTGCATTGACTCCTGGTGACTTGTTCCTTATCTTGGGAGTAGAAAGGGCAGCTGTATCCAGAAAAACTTCTTCCAAGAATGATGAGCATTTGCCTGCTATGTGAAAGGAAGTACAGGTTAAAACCACTAAACATTTTTCCAGTAGAGGTCTTTGGTGCAAAATGTGCCCTATATCTATTTCGTCTGTCTTCTGCTATAAATGAAAAAAGCTCTGTTAATGAGAAAACACAAAGCCTTTATGAAGTACTTCGTTCTTGCAAAATGGCTGGCTGGTGCATGTTCTGCTTGTGGCTATTTCTGCATTTTTTTTCCCGAGACTTTTGATGTTTTATAATGGTAAGTTGGGGAAATTATTTTTCTGGGTGGGCCCATGGCAGTTTTAACAAATATGAGCCTATCTTCTTATTTCTGACCTTAGACGGCCCAGAAGGTGCACAGAACAGCTAAACAAGTGTGTAGCCGCCTTGGACAATACAGAATGCCCTTCGCTTGGGCTGCCAGGTCTGTACAAATATAATCCTGACCCGTTCACTCACGTTTGTATGTTAAGTTAGGGGCCGTTATCCTTACCAACATTCAACAGTGTGTTTCCAGCAGACCAGTTATATCTTGGACACTTGGGATGTAAGAATTCTTTTAAAAAAATTTTTTTTTGACACAGAGTTTCACTCTTGTTGCCCAGGCTGGAGTGCAATGGCATGATCTCGGCTCATGGCAGCCTCTACCTCCCGGGTTCAAGCAATTCTCCTGCCTCAGCCACCTGAATAGCTAGGATTACAGACATGTACCACCACACCCGGCTAATTTTCGTATTTTTAGTAGAGACAGGATTTCCCTACGTTAGACTGGTCTCGAACTCCTGACCTCAGGTGATCCACCCGCCTTGGCCTCCCAAAGTGCTGGGATTACAGGAGCGAGCCACCATGCCCTGCCAAGAATGCTTTCTCTTAAACTTTGCTGTGTATCAAAGACCCTCTCATTTTTTTTCATCTGTCTTGCTTTAGGGAAGTTTTCTTTGGCTTGGGTTACTGCTCTGACTGACACCACTTAATTTTACTGCATTTAAAAGCAGAGTTGATTTGCTAGTGATGGAATTTTTTTCAGAAAAGCAGAAATTATAGTGAGTTATATACATTATGCCCCTATTTCAGAGTTGGCTTTGTTTATGCTTTCAAAATCTACCATAGAATATTTCTGGAAAACAAACCAAAAATTCAGGGGCAAATAATGAAGTCATTAAATGTGAGTGTGTAATTAGTAGATTTTCTTCCTGATGACAAGTTCTGCCAGCATGTGTTAACCATATTTCCTATCTGATGGTAGGTTGCATTATTTTATCCAAATTTTATAAGTTTATACGGGGATGACTTAAAACAAGTTTCTTGTTTATCCCCCTTTTTCAAGTACAGGTTCATTGGCTTGTTTGTGGTACAGCCTGTACAGCTTACTGGAGCTTCTGGGGAAAGGGCACCATGTTCTGAATAATTTAATCAATTATGTTCAATGGGTGCTAGGGAGTACATAAGGGTAGGAGATTCTAAGTTAATTAACTCTTTTATTTGTCACTATTTATAATCGTTTTGGGGAAAATCTCAAAGTATTATGTTGGTAGATGAAAAATCACTATTGTCCTTGTTTTGCAGACTTTCAAGATGATGTTAAAAAAAATGATAGCTAGGGACAGATGAATGGCAAAGAGTAGTAGAGGTTGGTACATGAAGGTATTATAGAAGGTGAAGTGTGGCTTGTAATATCAGCATTTTTTTTTTTTTTTTTTTGAGACAGATTCTCACTCTGTTGCCCAGGCTAGAGTGCAGTGGCGTGATCTCGGCTCACTGCAACCTCTGCCTGCCGGGTTCAAGCAATTCTCTGCGTCAGCCTCCCAAGTAGCTGGGATTATA
This sequence comes from Sapajus apella, assembly GCF_009761245.1. Classification (NCBI taxonomy): domain Eukaryota; kingdom Metazoa; phylum Chordata; class Mammalia; order Primates; family Cebidae; genus Sapajus; species Sapajus apella. The sequence goes on from NW_022437042.1 coordinate 2,224,598, forward strand.
GGTACCCACCACCATGCCCTGCTAATTTTTGTATTTTTTGTAGACATGGGGTTCATTACCTTGGCCAGACTGGTCTTGAACTCCTGACCTCTTGATCCACCTACCGCAGCCTCCCAAAGTGCTGGGATTACAGGCGTGAATTATCGGCATATTTTTAATATTCCAGCCTGAAAAGTCCATCACTGCTCCTTCTATTATTATTGTTAATAGTTATTGGCCAGGCACGGTGGTTCACACCTGTAATCCCAGCACTTTGGGAGGCCAAGGCGGATGGATCACGAGGTCAGGTGTTCAAGACCAGCCTGGCCAACATGATGAAACCCTGTCTCTACTAAAAATACAAAAATTAGCTGGACATGGTGGCAGGCACCTGTAATCCCAGCTACTCTGGAGGCTGAGGGAGGAGAATTGCTTGAACCCAGGAGGCAAAGGTTGCAGTGAGCCAAGATCCTGACACTGCATGCCAGCCCAGGCAACAGCAAGATTGTCTCCGGTGGGGGGTGGAGGGGTGGACAGAAATAGTTATCAAGTGCTAACTGTTCAAGGTACTTATCTAAGTGCTTCATGTCTATTGTCTTAAAAAGTGGGTACTGTTATCCCTATCTTTGAAGATGAGGAAACTGAGGCACAGAAGTGAAGCAGAAAGACAAAAATAGAAATTCTTTTTCAAGTTCACACAACATGTGGCAGAACAGGGATCAGAACCCAGGGCACCTGCCTTCAAAGCCATCTCTAGACCACTGTAGCCTATGGCCCCTCTTTGGGCCATACTGGTAGCTGCTTGATGGGGCTTTACCAATAGAAAAATTAATTTTGAAGTCTTCAACGTTAGAAGCTTTGATTTCCAGTTCAAATGAGGAATTACTGTTTTTCCTCCTGAATTGTTTTGGTTTTCAGCAGTGGTAGAAACTTACTCAAAAGACTGGGCTGGATGTTTAAAAGATGTATGATAAACCCCTGTTTACTAGAAATAAAGGAGGTATACTTAGAAGTAGGAACAATGAGGTTAATGCCTATAACTACATCTTCAGAGGCACTGCCAGGGAGAAATATGTTTCAGGCTATAGCTGCTTCTAGTGTGTTGGGTGCGTGTATATTGTTTTCCATTTTAGCAGCAGAATAATTGCTTAAAAATAGGAGAAGAGGAGGGGGAGGGAATGACTCAAGTTCATATGAGAAACTATACATATATAGTCATCCCTCAGTATCTGTGGGGCATTGGTTCCAGCATCTCCAACAGATACCCAGATCTGCAAATGCTGAAGTCTCTGATATAAATGATGTAGTATTTGCACGTAACCTACTCACATCCTTCCATGTAATTTAAATCATCTGTAGATTACTTATAATACCTAATACAATGTAAATGCTATATAAATACTTGTTATACTGTATTGTTTAGTGAATAATGGTAAGAAAAATCTATTTTTGTTCAGTACAGATGCGGTTTTATTTTCCAAATATTTTTGATCCGTGGTTGCTTGAATCCACAGATGTGGAGCCCATGGATACAGAGAGCCAACTCTATATTGTAATCTCCCCATATTAATTTATCCTTATGCTTTTTATAAACTGTATGGAAACATACTTCACCCTTGATAAAATGCACACATTTTAAATGTCTAGTTTCATGAATTTTCACGAATGTTTACAGTCATGTAACCACCACCCCAACCAGATACAGAACATGTCTATTACTCCAGAAAGTTTCCTCATGTCCCTTGTCCATTCAACCATCTTAACCTTGTCCCAGGCAACCACTGATCTGATTTTCACGGCAGATGACTTTTTATGTCTTCTGTACCTTCATATAAATGGAATCATGAAGTATGTATGCCCTCTTATGTTTGATTTCTTGTGTTCAGTGTTTTTGAGATTCATCCATATTGTTGTGTGAATCAGTAATTCATTTCAAGTAGTATTCCATTGTATGAATATAGAGGAATTTGCTTACCCATTCACTTTTCAATGAATATCTGGGTTACTACTAGTTTGGACCTATAGCAAATAAATTGGCTGTGAACATTTATTTATATAAATTTTTGTTAAATTGCTGCTGCACAAATTAAGAATATTCATGTACCATGCGGAAATATGGCTAGGAGTGGAATTGCAGGATTGTAGTGATGGGTGATTAACAAGAAACCACCAGACTGTTTCCTAAGTGGTTTCACCATTTTACATTCCCACCATTGCTAATTTTATCTTAATTTATCAACATGGAATATTATTTTAAAAAATGCTTCTGTTGCTATTTTAGACCTATTTTCAAAGATACTCAAGGCTCCCTCGATCTGGATGGGAGATTTTCTCCTCTTTATAAACAAGACAGTAGCAAGCTTTCAAGTGAAGACATTCTCAAGTTGCTCTCAGAATATAAGAAGTAAGTGTTTGGTGTTTCTGCAATAAGTAAATATAATAGATGAATTCTCAGTTTCTTAAAATGATGAATATGAGTAATATATGGGAAAAACAGAATGTTTAACATTTTAAGTTTGGATAGAGGGTAACCAGTGCATTCAGTAATCATAATTTTTAACTCAAAAATATTATTATTTTATACCCAGGCCAGAAAAGACCAAACTGCAGATTATTCCTGGGCAGCTAAACATCACAATAGAATGTGTTCCTGTGGATTTATCAAGTAAGAACATATTGCAAAAACCTTAAGCATAATGTTTGAATGTCAGGTTGTTATCCTTTCAGTATTTTTCTTGAGATTTACATGGTGTATTAGTTTCCCAGGGCTGCTGTCACACAAAGTATTATTACAAATTGGGTGGCTTAAGACAACAAACATTTATTCTCTCACATTTCTGGAGGCTAGAAGTCCAAAATTAAGGTGTTCGCAGAGCCATGCTCTCTCTGAATGCTTTAGGGAAGAGCCATTCCTTGCCTCTTCCTACCTTCCAGTAGCTCCCAGCTAACCTTGGCATCATTTGGCTTGTGGCTGCACCACTCCAACTTCTCCTCTGTCATCACATGACCTTCTTATAAGGACACCAGTCATTGGATTTAAGGCCCATCTAATCTAGTATGACCTCATCTTAACTAACAGCATCTACAAATATCCTGTTTCTAAATAAAGTCATATTTGGAGGTTCTACGTGGACATGAATTTTGACTGGGGGTGGGTGGGAATGCTTTTCAACCTAGTATGCACGATGAATAGTTACAGATTAGGAAGTGAATTGAGTTGATTTTATCAGATGCTGTTTTATATATATGAAGTTGTGAGTGTGTCCCAGTCAGGTTCCATTGCCTTTTGCCTTGGGTGACTTTTACTTCTGTCATCAACTAAGATGAAAAAGGAGAAGGATTTCTTTTCTTACCTAAGGACAAAAATCCAAGATCCCAGGAGAAAAATAGAAGACACAAAAGACAATTTGCAAGAGATAAAATGAAGTAGCTAGTAAATATGTGAAAAATATTCAATCTCACTAATAATGCCAGTAAGGCAAATTAAACAATATGCTTTTGCTCATCCATCAAATCTATTAACATGTTTAAAGTGAAGCTACCTAATGTTGGCTAGGTTTTGGCGAAGCGTTATCACCTACCATGAGTAGGAGTATAGTTTGGTAATAGATATTCATAGATGTTCGTAAGTACAACATTTCAATTTTGAGAGTATGTTTATGCATTCATTCACTAAATAACTATCTAGTGAGTAAACATTTATTGACTATCAACTAGGTGCTTTAAACTTAGGGAGTTTAAAGGCTAGAAGGAGTGACAGTATACAAGCAAACAAATTGTATTAGGCCGTTTTTCACACTGCAATAAAGATACTACCCAAGACTGGGTAATTTATAAAAGAAAGGTGTTTAATTGACTCACAGTTCTGTATGGCTGGGGAGGCTTCAGGAAACTTACAATCATGGCAGAAAGGGAAGCAGGCATGCCTTTTGTGGAGGCAGATGAGATTAAATAGTGAATGAAGAAGGAACTTCCAAACACTTATAAAACCATCAGACCTCATGAAAACTCACTCACTATCATGAGAACAGCATGGGGGAAACTGCCCCATGATCCAGTCACCTCCCACCAGGTCTCTCCCTTAACATCTAGGGATTACAATTCATGACGAGATTTGGGTGGAGACACAAAGCCTAACCATATCACAAAGGCAGCTGTAAAAATGGTAGCCAGGGAAGGCCTCTCTTAAGCTTGGGAACTGAAGAGTGAGAAAGAGAGCCAGCATGTGATGACTGGGACTGTAGATTCTCAGATTGAGGGCATCCCATATGTTGTAAAGACTTTGAGGGGAGGCCAAGCTGGGTTTGTATGAACATAAGGGAATCCAATGTAGCTCTAGTGTAGTATGTGATGGGAACAGTGGAGATAGGAGATAAAATAGAAAGGATCAGGTCATGTAAGGAATTGTATTGACTGCAGCAATCCCTTTAAAAATGGAATTTCATTCTAAATACAGTGAGAAGTCAGTAAAGGATAGTAAACAGAGGAGTGGCATCCACTTTATAGTTTAAAACATCTAAGGAGTACAATGGATTATTTTTTCCCAAAGAAGTAATTTGAAATCTAGACAGGAATTGATCCATAAAGATGTTCTTTGCAGTGTTATTTATATTGGAGGAAAGCTGGAAACAATCAGAATCCAACACTGTCAGTGTGGTTAAGATAATGATGCTACACTGATACCATGAAATTCTATTGCAGCCATTAAAAACAATGTTTATGAAGAGTTAATGGAATGAGACATCAGATAAATGTCAAAAAATCAGGATAAAGTTCTATACATAGAGTAGGATTTTCATATTACTATATAAAATATGCATAGAAACAAGACTAAAAGAAAATATGCCAAAATCTTGGCTGGGTGCTGTGGCTCATGCCTATAATCCCAGCACTTTGGGAGGCTGAGGCAAGTGGATCATTTGAGGTCGGGAGTTTGAGATCAGTCTGACCAACATAGAGAAACCCTGTCTCTACTAAAAATACAAAATTATCTGGGTGTGGTGGTGCATGCCTGTAATCCCAGCTACTCAGGAGACTGAGGCAGGAGAATCACTTGAACCCAGGAGGCGGAGGTTGCAGTGAGCCAAGATCATGCCATTGAGGGCAAAACTCTGTCTCTAAATAGCCAAAATCTCAACAGTAGTTATCTCTGGGTAGTGGAATGAGCAGTTGTCCCTGTCTACGTTTACTACCTGCAGATGCTCTGTTATAGGCATGCATGACTATAATAATCAGAAAAGCAAATCCAACAAAAAATACAGTATCCCCAGGTCCGACTCTCCCTAGGTTTTTCTTCTTCATCATTACTGCTCTTCAGTAAGGACCGGCACTCTTAGAGCCCCTTAAGTATATGAATAACCTTCACTACAGTGACTATTTCAATAACATATGCTGCTGAACTTCTCTGAGGCTTAGTATTTTTTCACGGTCAGGAGTATTGAGTTTATTATTGGTAACACATCGTAAGATCTGTAGTTTCAAAAGGCCTCCATTATTTCTTGGGTGAAAATTTGCACCTGCACCAAGTTAACTTTTTAAAAGTGACTTGCCATGAGCTAATTGGAAGCATAAATTTACTGTTATTTCCCTGATACCAATAAAAATTTGCAGCGAAAGCTAAATTGCTGCCACAGGAGGGAAAATGAAATGAATTTCTTTGCAGAGTTTAAATTTGTCAAAATTATGATGTGTTATATTTGGCAAATCACTCGACATTGAGAACGAAATAGCAATCCACGTCTGGTATAAAGGGTTCCGCTAAAATCAGCATCAGACTACTCAGTCTTGTCCTTTTGGGTTCTTAAAGTTGTTGTGTGATTTTTTGTCAATTACTAAGAATTATGTTTTGTAAATTGCTCTTTGAGAATACAATCCATGTGTATTTTTATACATGCAGGAATGTGTTAATGATTATTTAATTGAATGATATTTGCCTGTTTCTTTCCTCTACTATAGATTGTATTACTTCTTCATATGTGCCCCTGAAGCCTTTTGAAAAGAATTGTCAAAATATTACTGTGGAGGTTGAAGAGTTTGTTCCAGAAATGACAAAATATTGTTATCCATTTACTATTTACAAAAACCATCTGTATGTATATCCCTTGCAATTAAAATATGATAGCCAGAAAACATTTGCCAAGGTAACCGTGTAAACTATACATTTTTGGAGTATAAAATATTATTTATAATCTTCTAATTGTGTGACTCATTTTGGCTGATTAATCATTTTAGGCAAGGAACATTGCAGTCTGTGTGGAATTCCGGGATTCAGATGAAAGTGACACTAGTGCTCTAAAGGTTTGTGTACGATATTGATCGGCATATATTTTTAGTAGGGATGGAGATGTTGGTACTCAGTAGTCTTATGCTCTAAGTTTAATTTGTATCAACATCAAAAAGAAAATGTTCTAAAGTGACAAATGTAATATTTTCTTTTCTACTCTTACATATTAACTATAAGACTTAAATATTAATAAGCTAGGAACATATATAGCTTTAAAAATACCAGGTTTTGGCTTTTGCTCCACTCTGATTTTGCAGTTGCTTCAATGCCCAATTGCAAGGTCGTTTTCTTATGACCTGATAGTTTATAATGGAACCATCAAGGGACTATAAACTCCTTTCTCCTTGAAATCTGAACAGGCTTTGAGCTGACAGAAGCACAGCATGACTGCTTTGATCTGAGATATGACTTCTACTCCATGACTGGCCAAATGGTGCCTCCAGTCTTGGACTGTGGTCTATGAAAAGCAGAATCCCAGCCTTATCTGATACAGCAATCCTTAAATACCTGTCACACCACAGTGCCTTTATGTTTTTACTCTTTATAACTGTAACCCATCAATCAGGGACCTGAATGAGAAGTCAGAATATCTAGCCAGCATAAATTGTTTATCTAGCTCCCCATTTCTCTTGCATGAGCCTAAATCAGACAGATGGATGCCTGTTCTTACACTCAAACCACCTAGGGAAAGAGGCTGGAATGCCCCTGACTAACTAATTGAATAATAGCCCTTACCTTTGAAAAGAGATTTTATTTTATTTTTTTTCACAGAGAAACTTAAGGATTCACTGGCTCAGATTCTGTATATTTTCTCTGGTTCTCCCTTCAGTGGAGATGAGAACAACTGTTCTATTTCCTCCATGCAATATCCTTTTGTAGACCAGTGATACTTGGGTTACTTCTCAGCAGTTCTTGCAAATTGCCTTCATAACCATATTTAAGAAGAGTTGGATATTCACTCATATGGAGTTTCAATTTCATCTCTTAGCTGGCCGGGATTGCTTGCTCTAAAGTAACAGAGTGAGGCAATTAGTGCATTGGCATGCTGACTCCATATTCATCCTTGAGCCTATTAGGCCTATAGAAGTGAAAAACTCCCACTAGAAATGAAATCAGATCTTTCCATGGAACCATAGAAAGCCTTACATTTATATTATTGGTATAACAGAAAGCCAGTGATATTTTTTAATGTGGCTCATAAAGTGCCACATTTAAAAATGTGAGAGCACAGCAAGCTTGTCTGTAGCTTAATAGACATTCAGTTTTTTAATTCCTTTAGGTCAGGAATGTGTCTGCTCGAGCTTTTTAAAACACGCTTCGCCTTGCCCACTGCACAAAGAGCATTTAACAAATGTTGCTGACTGGTTGAGGGGGAGCTTCTCATATTAAGAAATGCAAGTAGCATGAGAGAAGTAAGCTTTACAGGCCTGGTTTGAGACAACTGTCTCCCTTCCAAATGACCAGGCCTGTTCAGCTCCTTACCGTCAACTAGTTTGGGACTGTGTTTCTTTGATGGCCAGACATTCAGAAGCATCAATACAGCGAAGTTACATGGTATCTGATTTGGAGTTTGGAGTGACTGTGTAAATGATTGGGAATTTACAGGCTCATGGTGACAGCCAGGTGGGCTTGGCCATGGCCCTGTATTCACAGATGCTTCTAACTATATGTGGTTCCATGGCATCACATTTAAAGACCTGCATTTAGAGTGGTGACTCTGTTTCCTTCTTTTGCAGTGTATTTATGGAAAACCTGCGGGGTCCGTTTTTACCACAAATGCTTATGCTGTTGTCTCGCATCACAATCAAAATCCAGAGTTCTATGATGAGGTAAAAACATATTATCCTGACATTTCTAAAATGCAGTGGTTGGAATTCTTTTTCTCTTTGAATCATTTCCATCATTTTACCTGCATGAAAACAAAAAATATTGCAATAAAACAGAGTGCTACTGGCCTCCTTGGTGCCTTTTGATGGTAGTAGATTTACCTCCAAATTTAAGGGACTCTTCGGCTTGAGATCACAATGCAGGAAACAAACATGAGAGTGGTGCTTGGATTCTAGCCCTCCTAGCTTTGACAGCACTGGCTCTGTAACACCAAGTCACTTTCCCCTCCAGAGGCTCTATTTCCTCAACTTTAAAATAAGAAATTCAGAAGAGATTTTCAGAAGGCCCTTCTAGCTCTTTCCCCTTGTGGTTTTACGTGGTAGGCTGTAGCCTCTCTGTAACTGAAATACTTGGAGAGACAGTGATACAGCTGGGCCACGAGAATCCCACTGGCTGGCCTGCGTGCCTCGGTGCAAAGCAGATGAAGGGGTCTGGTGGGGTCTCTGAGTCTCTGTGCTCCCTCCCTCCTGACTCGGCCTCTCAAACCATGTATCTGTCTCCCAAGCCCTGTCTCTGCCCCTCTTTCCTTCTTCCTACTTCTCCACTTCTACATCTCTGTGTGCTTCTCAGCATGTCTTAGTATCTCTGTCACAGTCACTTCTGGTCTGTATGTATTTGGCATGTCCAAATCTGTAGTCTCCTTTTTAATTCCTGTATGTCTCTATGGAAGCTGGATGGGCATCCCATCCCAGACTCTCTACTGTCGCTGCTTCTCAGTCTGCATGTCTCCATTCTTGGCTTGGTTTGAAACCATCCCCCCTGCTGTGGTGATTTTGCCATGTCCACCTGCTGTTGTATGGAAGCGTTATATTCTAGCCTTAGGCCTTGCTCATTTCTTTCTCTCCAATGTCCCTAGTTTCATGGGGGATGGGGAGGGGGAGAGTATTGCCTTGTATTTTTGCCACCCAGGGAGGAAGCATGCCCATATTTATGTGCAGCAGAGCATTACATACCCAGATGGTCTGGATGCTGTGAAAAGGCATGTTCTGTAGTGAAATATACCTAAAACAGACATTAGTTATAACATCAAAACCATGCCTTGTATGAATGATAATTGGGCCAGATGTCCATCACCAAGTTGTTTGTGTATCTCTATAACCAACATCAGTCACTACAGAAAATTTGATCATGTAGTAAGTAACCCACATTATTTTTAGGATGCCTAAAATGAACTTTTTTTTGTTTTGTTTTGAGATGGAATTTCGCCCTTGTTGCCCAGACTGGAGTGCAATGGTGTGATCTCGGCTCACTGAAACCTCTGCCTCCCAGGTTCAAGCGATTCTCCTGCCTCAGTCTCCCTAGTAGCTGGGATTACAGGCATGCACCACCACGCCCAGCTAATTTTGTATTTTTAGTAGAGATGGGGTTTCTCCATGTTGGTCAGGCTGGTCTCGAACTCCTGACCTGAGGTGGTCCACCTGCCTCGGCCTCTCAAAGTGTGGGTCAGGCTGGTCTTGAATTCCTGACCTCAGGCTATCCACCCACCACAGCCTCCCAAAGTGCTGAAATTACAGGTGTGAGCCACCAAGCCGGGCCATGAGCATGCTTTTCAATCAATCACTGTATATTGACTGAGAGAGACAGAGAGTATTTGCATGTGTACCTGTGTGGGTATATGCTTGTGCGTTAAATCATTTAAATCTGTAATTTGTCTCTTACATACTTCCAGGAGACATTACAAACATTCAGTTGGGTTCTGATTAGAAAATTAATTGTGGTACTTTATTACAAGCATTAATTTTAAACTAAATTTATGTGTCATGGGTGATAATTTCATCTTTAAGAGCAAAGTTGTGTTTTTCTTCTAGAGAAATTTCTATAAACTGTAATTTGTGGATACCATAGGACAATAGCTACTTTTTGCATATTTATTTGTCATGGCTTCGTTTTTTCACACAAAAGAGAGCAACAACTTAGAAAAAAGGCAACCTTTCAAATTCAGTGTTCATTTTAAATGGGTTGCATTCATTGACACAGATTGAGTTACATGGTATCCCTGGGTTGTGGGGATGTGGTTTTGACTTAGTGTTTTAGAAAATTCTGCTGCAAAATTGAATCCAGGAGAATCCACTGCACTCTCCAACAAAAGTAATAAATCAACTCTCACAACTCAGAATATTGTTGTCAAACTGAAACTGATCAAGAAAGCATTTGGAGTATATTTAAATGATACACTATTTGGCCACTCAGCCAGTCCTTTAGGAAGTATTTTTGGAACACTATGATGAAGCCGAACTAAGTGTCTGACAGTTTCAACTTGAGAATTAAAAAAAAATGCCATGTGTAATTTTGCTTTCGTTTCAGATTAAAATTGAGCTTCCCATTCACCTGCATCAAAAACATCATTTGCTTTTCACTTTTCATCATGTAAGTTGTGAAATTAACACAAAGGGAACAACCAAAAAGCAAGACACAATTGAAACTCCAGGTATGTGTATTCTTTAAATGTCTCTCTCTACAGTTATTTGAAATGGAATTGTCTGGAATATAACCTCTTTTCATCAACTATAGACCACTTCTCCCCTTGACCAAAAAGCACTGTATTAATTCGTTTTCATGTTACTGATAAAGATGTACCTGAGACTGGGAAGAAAAAGAGGTTTAATTGGATGTTATAGTTCCACATGGCTGAGGAGACCTCAGAATCATGGTGGGAGGTGAAAGGCACTTCTTGGCAGTTGCAAGAGAAAAATGAGAAAGAAGCAAAAGCAGAAGCCCCTAATAAACCCATCAGATCTCGTGAGACTTATTCACTGTCACAGGAATAGCATGGGAAAGACCCGCCCTTAAGATTCAATTATTCCCCTCCCACCCCGCTGCCCCGTCCCTCCCATAACACATGGGAATTCTGGGAGATACAATCCACATTGAGATTTGGGAGGGGACACAGCCAAACCATATCAACCACATTTCTGATTTTAGAAGTTCATTGGTAAAAGCCCTATTATATGTTCATTTTAGTGTCATTTCTACCAAATAACATTGTCCATGTGCTTGCCAGTGTGCTTAGACTACTATAAGCAACATAAAGTAATATTGCTATTCTCAAAGAGAAACACATAATGTGATACAGTATTTTTGTTATTTTATGTAGAATTGCCCAGCAACCAGAATTTTCCAGTTCTGCTCACTGAGGAAGAGGGAAGTGAGCCCAGAGCCAGGGACATCTCTGAGGCAGAGGGAGGTTGGGGGCTGACTGGTTCTAATGAGAAGATAACTGATTTAACAAACTTGAATAAGCTTTAGTAGTGAAGTTCCCATCATAGGCCCATTCACCAAGGCTTTAGGTAAACCAATGGGTAGCACCTTTACATGAAAAAGAAGGCCTTGTGAACACAGCTTGTATCACAAGCACTTTATGAACATCAGCATGTCCTAAGACTCAGATCCAGGCTAGTCTGTATCATTCATTCACTCATTCATTCCACAAATATTTCTGCATACAGGCTGAGCATCCCAAATCCCCAAGTCCAAAATGCTCCAAAATTGGAAACTTTTTGAGCAATGGCCAGATCCTCAAAGGAAATGCTCATTGGAACATTTCATATTTTGGATTTTTGGATTTGAGATACTCACCTGGTACAATGCAAATATTCCAAAATCTAAAAAAATCAGAAATTTGAAACATTTCTGTTCCTAAAAAATTTTCAGACAAAGGATACTCAAACTGTATTTATTATATACAAGATATTATAGTAGACACTTTGGAGAATACAGTGGAGAATCAAGCACAGATCTCATCTTCAGTGAGGCTATGATCTACTAAGGGAAATGAGTCCTGCGTAAACAATTATAATACAAAATAGAAAGTGATGTTTAAGAAAGTAGTGCCACGTGAACTCAGAAGAGCGAGTTATTCAGCTGGTGAAGGGACAAGTGGCCGGGAATCAGAGAAGGCTTCTAGGAGGAGATGGTGTTTGAGTAAGGCCTTAAAGGGTTGAGTGGGGTTTGATAATGCAACAATGACAGGAAGGCAGGGAATCATGAAGGAACAGCTTGTACAGAGGCGGAGTATTAAGGGGCATGGACAGGGAACCATGAGTGGTTCACTAAGCCTGGAGCACAGGGTGCTAGGAGGGAGATCATAGGATGTCAGGTTGAACAGGAGGCATCAGATTTTGGAAAGCCTTGAATACCAGGCTATGGATTTGATTTTATTCTGTCATCACAATGGAGCTATTGAAGGGTTTTAAACATTAGAGCTATTTTTCAGGAAAACCAACCAGGCAGCAGTATAATGGGCAAGGCGAGTAGGAGCAGGAAGAGGAAGAAAGGAACACCAGTAAGAGGGTTATTTTAAAGGTCCGGGAAAGGAAGAGGCCACACTATGGCAGTAGCAGGGGGACAGAGAGAAAGGGAAGTACAGAAGAAGAATATAGTGGTCCTGGCAAGTGATTGGTTTTGAGAGAGATGATTTAGTTAGCAGTGAAGTTTCAAACCTGGGTGGTTGGAAAAAAGGTATTGCCAGTTGCAAAACTGTGAGTGGGGATGGCAGGTTTGGGACAGCATCAGTTGAGTTTTAGGTGCTAGTGAGACATTGGAGTGATGCCCATCAGGCAGCAGGAGTGAATATGAGGGAGTTCCCTTTGTGGGTACTATGGACCTCTTCTTTATCCCCATAGAAATTGCAGTTCATTCAGGGTAAGGGCTTTCATGATTAAGAAGAAAACTAGCAGGATGATGAGAACTCATGACCATGTGTACATCCTGAAAGCTAAATTAATGATTTGTTATCCAAATCCTAGATAGAAGTGGGCAAGATGCTCAGTGGAACATTAAATGGTTATTCCATGTGCCACTCATCACTTTTAACTGTCCATTCTTTAAGTGGCTTCCCACCTTTGAGCCAGATGGTGTGCTTGACATGGTACCTTTACAGCTTCCAAGTGCTCTCTATGAGTTTTGAATAGGGGACACACTTGGTCGTGCTCTGATTAATTTACAGTACAAAAATGTTGCCTAAGCAATCCCACAGAGGCAAAATGTAGACTATCGGTTGCCAGGGGCTGGGAGAAGAGGGAAATGGGGAGTGACTTCTAAGGGCTATGGAGTTTATTTTGGGGGTGATGAAAAGTTCTGGAATTAAGTAGTGGTCATGGAGATACAACTTTGAAAATATACTAAAAACCACTACATGTACACTTTAAATAGATGTATGCTATATCTGAGTGAGGTCTCAATAAAAAATCGCTATTTGAAAATGTTGCCTAAGAATGAGAAATATATTTTCCTTTTATTTTCCTATTTTCTGGGCTGGAAATCTTTTCTCATTTGTCAAGATTTTAGTTTAACTACTTTGACAGAGTCATTTCGAATGGCGCTTCTGCTCATGTTACTTTCCTCTGCTTTTTATAATAGAAAAGGTCTGGGTAAACCATTTCTGTCATTGAACTAGTAAAGATGCCCGTCAGGCACATTTCGTAGTCTGAGAAAGCCATTTAGTCTACTTAGAGAAGCAATGTTTTAGTCTCCTTTTAAGAATTAAAGCATTTGCCAAATTAAACACATAAATGAAAACATCGTAACCAGATTTGTGTTGACTTCTGTGTTCACAGTATCACACACACACACACACACACACACACACAGAGTCACACGAAGAATTTTAAAGAATCAGAAAGCAGTGGCTTTAAAAAGTGTTCTCCAGCCAATACCCTCTCTCATTTGCCAAAACCCAGTCCAGAGCAAGCTTTTTTATGGCTGAGTTATAAACACTTGAATCCCAGAGTAATCTCTATAATGGAAATACTGACACCACTCAACTTGAACAACACAGATGGCTCTGGCTTTTTTAGCTAGAACATGATGCGTTTTCTAATTAAAAGCCAAAAGGCTCTTTGGGGGGAGAACTGTTAAGAAATGTAGAGATTGGAGAAAATCTCTTGATGGATTCAAGTCATAAACACTATTTCCTGGCTGCATTCTCCTACCTAGACCTAAAGCTCTTCCTTCTGTAATCAGGAAAACTCTGCCCAACTAAATGATTTATGCCTACTGCCTTGTATAAATATGGAGAGTAACTGTGACTTTGTGACCTTAATTTTCCGTAGTTCCTTAACCTAGGGTTGCCATAAGAAATTTGGAACATGTGATTGTTATCTGAAATAGTCTCAGCCGTGAGACTCTGCACTCTTAATGTAAAATGGATGACAGCCATCTGAGCCTTTTAAAAATAAATCTACCAAAAATATTTCCCACAGTGTAAAGATAATGATATTGATGCACTTTTAAAGTTTTAAAGTGTTTTCATATATTATCTCACTCTGGTTTCTCAATAACTCCTGTAAATGGAAAGGCTGTGTTGTTGTTCCCATTTTTATGGTCAAGGAAACAAGAGTACATAACTCGTTAGTGACCAGGCTGGGATTCAGAGTCAATCCAAACCCATTGTTCCTTCCCCAGTACTCAGTTGTCTAGCACCTGAACTCCCACGTACCGATCCCTGGAGACATCACCACCCTACCCTGGCCCCTAGAAGTCATCCATTTGTGTAGCTGATTGCATTCGTTATTTCATTTCTCACGGTTGGTTATTATCTTGGCAGTTGGGTTTGCCTGGGTACCTTTGCTGAAAGATGGTAGAATCATCACATTTGAGCAGCAGCTGCCAGTTTCCGCCAATCTTCCCCCAGGCTACTTGAATCTGAATGATGCAGAATCAAGAAGGGTAGGAAAATACTGCATTCGTTGAAGCAATCATGATTAAATGTGTAAAAAATAGAATTCTGTTGGTCTCATTTATTTAGCACAATGTTACTCAAAGTGGGGGTCTGAGGGCCAGTGCTGGTCCATAGCATAGATGAACATGGAATATACATGTTTAGAATTTATAGTAGTTTTACAAAGTAATTTTATGTCTGTTGACTTTAATAATAATTTTTTTAAGTGGGGCATGGGCGCAGTGGCTTACACCTGTAATCTTAGCATTTTGGGAGGCCAAGGCAGATGGATCACCTGAGGTCAGGAGTTTGAGACTAGCTTGCCCAACATGGCAAAACCCTGCCTCTCCTAAAAATAGAAAAAATTAGCTGGGCCTGGTGGTGGGCGCTTGTAATCCCAGCTACTGGGGAGGCTGAGGCAGGAGAATCACTTGAACTTGGGAGGTGGAGGTTGCAGTGAGCCGAGATCATGCCACTGCACTCCAGCCTGAGTGACAAGAGCAAAACTCCATCTCAAAAAAAAAAAAGGGGGTGGGGGGCTCAGATTTTGTGTGTCATTTTAAAAAATTATTTAAGTAATTCATTTTTATTGTAATTTATTAAAATATCAGTCTGCAAAGGATTGGAAATTTAAAATGATTTAGAATACATTTATTCTAAAGGCAGGGTATTTTCTCCAGTAATCTCTTGGTATGAAATTAATACATCATTTCTGAAAAAAATGGTTAAATGCATAAAGGTATTATATATTTTGTTCATCTAATCATTGTTATGTTACAGAAACTCAATTTTCTGTTCACAGCAATGTAATGTCGATATTAAATGGGTAGATGGTGCAAAGCCTTTGTTGAAGATTAAAAGCCACTTAGAATCTACCATTTACACTCAAGTAAGTTGCATCATTTGAATTTTGTCAATTTTTATACTTGAGTTTGTTTGATTAAAATAGACCACATTTGATTCCTACAGCAGTAGAGAAGAAGTGACCTGCAAGATTTTCTCAAAACCTTGAGAAATAAGGCCAGGTGCAGTGACTCATGCCTGTAATCCCAGTACTTTGGGAGGCTAAGGCAGGAGGATTGCTTGAGCCCAGGAGTTCAAAGCTGCTGTGAACTATGATTGTGCCACTGCACTCCAGCCTGGAAGACAGAGTAAGACCCTGTCTCAAAAAAAACAAAAACAAAAACAAAGGTCATTCTAGCTCCTCTCAAATTACATGATCTTCTTATTCTCATTAAGTGATTTGAGCCTCACCAGACTCTGAAAGGAATGTGGAAGCCATAATCTCCATTTTATAGGTGAGGAAACTGAGGCTCAGGCAGGTTGGGTGACTTACTCAAGGTCACAGAGCAGTAATTAGGGGAATCGGGTCAAAACACACATTTCATTATTCTAGTTTCTGATGTAGTCCATGCTGTCTACAAAATCAATGTATGTGGATTCCATATAGGATAGCTGGACTCCCTTGCCAGTGCAATGCCATGGTAAAGTTGGGTGTTGAATGCCTGAGACTATCGTTCTGCTAACTTCCTGCTGTTATCTTTTCTTTATCAGTTCTGATCTTTATTAGTCTTTATCTTTTTCAGTTCAGACCTTTATTCCTGCTTATTTCATTAAAATGGAGAAGCAGCCCAACTTTACAGAACACACTAGTCAAAATCGGAATCAGATAAATGTTTAGCTCATTGGGCATAAATAGTGGCCTACCCCGTGTGGTTAGGTACATGCCAAATTTACCTGGTTTTGCTGCTATGTGTGGTGCTCAAGAGCTGCTGAGCTTGGGCATTAGAATACCAGATAAATAGGTCTGCAAGATGCAGGAGGAGGGAGAGGTAGAGAGCTTTCGTTTAAGGATAATGAATCAAATTTCATATGGCTGTTTCCATCTGTGTTCCAGGATCTGCATGTGCACAAATTCTTCCATCATTGCCAGCTGATTCAGTCAGGCTCGAAAGAAGTTCCAGGGGAGCTCATTAAATATTTAAAGGTAAATGAACAGCAGTTTCTGCAAAAGGTTTATTTTTCATGTCTTTCTGTTGCCACATTTTGGTGTGCAAAAAATGAAAGCAAACAGACACTTTAAAATATGTTTGGCTGTATTTCCTCGAGAGAATACTTTCTATTATGTATTTTTCCATCATGTGGCTGTTTAGAAGCAGACAGCAGAGTGGCAACATTAGGAAGAATATGTAATAGCCACAATGCAACATCATAATTTTGAAACTCTCATGAAAATGTTTATTTCAGGCCCATAAATTGATTTTTCAAGGGCCTTTCTCTTCCTGCTTATTGCCCAATGAAGGTGGAGGATACTGTGGGGAAAAGGGCCAGGAGGAATGGAATCCCTTTGGCTTGGTATGAAATGTGAAATGATTCCTGTGTCCACAAGTGATAGACTAACAAATGGGCCAGCTAAAAAAAGAGACATATTTGACACATGTTGAAATATTACATCTTACCACAGACTCTGTTTTTTCCTGGTGTGCTAGGACTACAGTGCATATCATAACTTGCCTGACAGTGGTTCTCTTCTTTTAATTGTTCCTTTAGTAAGATAGGCATAGCAAGTCTGAGGAAATTTTATTTTAAATGAAACATCTTTAGGATTTACCTTTGGACATATGCTATTACTGAATGATATACTCAGGAACATTTCTTTTAGAGAGGTAATATGAGATGATCAAATCTATGGGTTCTGGAATCATCAACTGAGTTTGTATCCCACATCTGTCACTTACTAACTCTGTAATTGACCAGGACCAATTTGCTTCTCTGAGACTTTGTCTCTTCATCTGTGATGTGGGGGTAACAATAATGCCCATCTTGTAGGGTGGTTGTGAGACTTAAATTACATAATGGGGCTAGGCATGGTGTCTCACACCTGTAATCCCAGCACTTTGGGAGGCTGAGGCAGGGAGATTGCTTGAGCTCAAGAGTTCAAGACCAGCCTGGCCATCATGGCGAAACCCCATCTCTACCAAAAATACAAAAATTAGCCAGGTGTGGTGGCGCACGTCTGTAATCCCAGCTACTCAGGAGGCTGAGGCAGGAGAATTGCTTGAACCTGGGAGGCAGAGGTTGTAGTGAGCTAAGATTGCACTAGTCTGGTTGACAGAGTAAGACTCTGTTTAAAACAAAAATAGATGAGGGTATCTGCCAGAAAGTAATCATTCATGCCACCCTTACTTCTTTAGTGCTTCCTATGGGCCAGGCATCATTCTAAGCATTGGAAATGTATGTGAAGAAAACAAATAATATCCCTATTGTCAAAGAGTTTACTTGTTGAGACAGATAATAAACACATAAGTGAATAAATATATATGTCATCTCATATGGTAATAACTGTATAAAGAAAACCAGCACAATGAAAGGGGAGCAGGGATTTACAAGGGGTTCCTGTTTTAAACTAGCCAGAGAAGGTTGGGTGTGGTGGCTCATGCCTGTAATTCCAGCACTTTGGGAGGCTGAGGCAGGTGGATCACCTGAGGTTGGGAGTTTGACACTAGTCTGACCAACATGGAGAAACCCTGTCTCTACTAAAAATACAAATTAGCCGGGTATGGTGGTGCATGCCTGTAATCCCAGCCACTTGAGAGGCTGAGGCAGGAGAATTGCTTGAACCTGGGAGGCGGAGGTTGTGGTGAGCCGAGATCGCACCACTGTACTCCAATCTGGGCAACAAGAGCGAAACTCCATCTCGAAAAAAAAAAAGTGGCCAGAGAAAATCTCTCTAGTAAAGGCACATTTGAACAGAGACCTAAAAGAAACGAGAGTGCCAGCCATGTGGATTTCTGAGGGAGGGCTGGGAACAGCAAGTACAAAGGCCCCAGGGAGCTTGGCTTGGTGTGCTCAGGGAACAGCAAGAATCCCAGTGTCGCTGGCGCACAGAGTGATAGGACATTACCTCAGGGAGGTTGCTGGGAGCTTTTCGGGCAAGGCCTCATAAGCCATGGCAAAGAGTTTGAATTTCCTCTGAGTGAGATAGGAAGCCTTATGGAGCTCTGGACAAAGGTGTGACATGATGTGACTTTGGTTTTTAAAGTGTCATTCTTCTTCCCATATAGAAAACACACTGTTGGAAGAGTAGAAGGGAGATAGTTAACAAGTGGTGGCCATATGGTTATATGTTCTTAACTATCATTAAGAAGTATAATAGGCCAGGCACAATGGCTCACACCTATGATCTCAGCACCCTGCGAGACGCAGGTGGGCAGATTGCTTGAGCCCAGGGATTCGACACCAGCCCAGTCAATATGGTGAAACCCATCTCTACACAAAATACAAAAATTAGCTGGGTGTGGTGGTGCATGCCTGTAGTCCCAGCTACTTGGGAGGCTGAGGTGGGAGGATCATTTGAGCCTGAGAGGTTGAATCTCCAGTAAGCTGTGATCATGCCACTGCACTCCAGGCTGAGCCACAGAGAGAGACCCTGTCTCAAAAAGATAAAGTATAATAATCATCTAACTTTTAAATACTTTCTTCAGGTAAATGTCTAGGACTTCGATATGTATGAATGCTTTGTTAAGGCTTGTTTTTCCCATGGGAAAGTTTTATAAAAGTTTTAATTAAGTGGAATGGAAAAGAGCATCATTTTAATATATACTGATATTCTTAAAATGGAAAAGTGCTCATATTTGTTTGTTTGTTTGTTTTGAAGATGAGGAATTTCTGATATTTATGTGACCTACACTCTCCCTCTAGTGGTAATCAATGAAACACCATGTGATTTCAGAAATAGCCAAGCTCTTCTATAAAACCTTAATGCTGAAAAGGATTCTAAAGACTTTTTCCTTTTTTTCTTTTTTTGAGATGGAGTATTGCTCTGTCACCCAGGCTGGAGTGCAGTGGCACAATCTCAACTCACTGCAACCTCTGCCTCCTGGGTTCAAACGAGTCTCCTGTCTCAGCCTCTCAAGTAGCTGGGATTACTGGCACCTGCCACCACACCCGGCTAATTTTGTTTTGTTTTGTTTTGGTTTGATTTTTTAGTAAAGACGGGGTTTGGCCATGTTGGCCAGGCTGGTCTTGAACTCCCCACCTCAGGTAATCTACCTGCCTGGGCCTCCCAAAGTCCTAGGATTACAGGTGTGAGCCACCACACCTGGTCAAGACTTTGTGTTTTTTAACAGATGAGGAAGCTGAGGCCCAAGTAGAAGTGACTTGCTTATAGTCATTCAGCTGGTCAGTAGCAGAACTGGGGTGAGACTATGACAAGTCCCATGTTCTTTCTACCACACCTTGCTATCTATTGTTCCTATAAATGATATCGTTTCAAGAATTCATTTACCATCCACTTGTTAAGCTCTTATTGTATATTATTTTCCTAGCTCTTTGAGGCTTGCAGAGAAGAATAACTTACGGTTATTGTCCATAGGGGAACTTACAGTCTAACTGAAGAACAGGACACACATAAGTTAAATGACAGTCTGTCAATAATACAATTAATAGTTCAAAGCAATATATGATTAAATGTCCAGTATTTGATACAGAATACAAGTGCTAAGGGTTGAGTGAACTGAGGAACTACTATAGACTAGGGGGCTGCTATCTTTTTTTTTTCTGGTTTTTTTTTTTTTTTTTGGAGATGGAATCTCACTCTGTCACCCAGGCTGGAGTGCAGTAGTGCAAACTCAGCTCACTACAACCTCTGCCTCCCAGATTCAAGCGATTCTCTTGCCTCAGCCTCCCAAGTAGCTGAGATTACAGGCATGTACCACCATACCCAGCTAATTTTTGTATTTTTAGAAGAGATGGGATTTCACCGTGTTGGCCAGGCTGGTCTTGAACTCCTGAGCTCAAGTGATCCGCCTGCCTTGGCCTCCCAAAGTACTGGGATTACAGGCATGAACCACTAAGCCTGGCCTGTTTTCTTATTTTATTCATTTATTCAGTAAGTCACCAAATATGTATTGATCACGTAGTATGGACCAGATGTTGCTCTGGGTGCCATGAATTGAATAGGGAATGGTTTAGACAGCATACCTGTTCTAGTTGCGGTACAGAGATTATAAACGAGTGCCATGAATAAAAGAGAGCAGGTTCATGGAATCCAATATGACCAGGAGTACATTCTACATAGAGTTGTCAGGGAAGGCCTATTGGGGGAAATGGCATTTCAAGCTGAACGGATGAGAGGAAGACAACCTTACGGGATAAAGCCATGTAAAAGGATAACAGAATATCACAGTGGGTGTAAATACCTTACATCAGTATGTTTGAAGGACAGAAAAATAAAAGACCATGTAGCTATAGCACAGTGTGCATTGCAGGGGGAAGATGGCAAGTGATGGGTTTGGAGGGACAGGCAGGGTATGTTGTAGGCATGGAAGCTTATGATTGCTCTTTGTTCATGGTGGTTTGTTTTGTTTTTAACTACAGAAAGGTGGCATTATCTAATTTGCATTTCAAAAAGAGCACTTTGGCTGCAGTGTTGAGAATAAATGACAGAGGAGCGCTACTGGTAGCAGGGAACGCCCATCTCTCTTTTCTACCTGACACTGTTCTATTTATCATTCACTCTATCACATCTCTGAGGCCTCACCACACATTCCCTACCCACTTGTGCACTCAGTTGCTTCTTTGTGCATTTTGTATATCCCATAATCATGCTATTTACTGCTGATATTGCAATTATTTAGTTCCAGTAAATAGCAGTAAATGTCTTTATCCCCTGTACACAGTGAACTACTTGATGATAGAAACCATGGCCTTTGTTTATTTGTTCGGGTTTACTTTTGTTTTTTGGTGTGCTTGGCTATTGGAAGTTCATTTGTTTTCCCTTTGTCAATTGAGAAAATGAATGGTTTCACTGAAGTGGGGATTTGTACTTGCCTTGAAATGGTGGCCAGGATTTGGCTAAGATAATTCAAGAACAGTGAAGAAAGCAGAGATACCAGTTTGGCTTTGTAAAGAACAGTGATCGTTGTTTAAGCAGAAAACGCCAGTAAGGTCTGAAATAACTTGGTCTTAATACTCTAGGCCGGGATTTCTCAACCTTGGCACTATTGACATTTTTAGGTAGAATAATTCTTTGTCCTTGAGGGTCTGTGTGTGCTTTGTAGGATATTTAGCAGCATCACTAGCCTCTATCCACTAGATGTCAGTATCACCCCCTGGTTGTAACAACCAAAACCGTTTCCAGACATTACCAGATCAGTCAGGGATGAAATGGCCCCTGGTTGAGAACTACTGCCATAGGCTATGGGGAGACATCAAAAAAATCTTGGCAGGAGGTGATCTAATGTAACGAGTATTTAAGGAAGATTAATTTAGAAATAAGGTTGGATGTATTGAGAGTAAAGAGAAATGGTACAGAGACCTGCTAGAAATAAAATAATTTAGATTATTTCGGTCATCGATTAGAGGGTCTTGAAGACAGATCGTGACAAGAGTCGGAATCTGGGAAAGAGAACTCATGAGTTTTTTAAGTACAGAGACTTGATTTGTCCACCTCTCTATTTCCCTTAGCACTACACATTGAATTGATATAGAAAGATGCTCAGTGAGGTTTGTTTCCTTTATTTTCGTTGGCTGGTTGAGTGAGTGAGTGAATGTGGAGAGAAGGAAAGAAAGAAGAAAGAAATTGAACAACTTTCACTGTTTGTATCATTTCTCATATATAGGATTACATTTCTTCTTTTTAACATTTGTAACGCACTTATTGGAGACAGAGTGTTAGCACATCTCAGGAAATGTATTGTGAGATTGTTAGACTGCAAAACCACCTCCGTTTTGTAGGGTGATGGTATAGAGCCAATTACATATAGAACCACTCTTTATTGAATTCAACTTCTCACCAGATTAATTGATGGCCCGCATTCCCCTGTAAGACATACAGAATGCCTGGGAGTTAGTAGGTGCATCTCCAGTATCATCTCCAAATGTGTCTCGTCCTCCTCACTGCCCCAGGCAATTGAGTGTTGGTTTACGAGGAGTCAGTTGTCATTTTTCCAAAATCTGTTTATCCAAATTATACTTGTTACCTTGAGTAAACTATTTAACATTAAATAAACTAACAAAATCTGAGTGCCAGATAGAGGTGTGGATTAAGTAATTAATAAAAAGCCCCCTGTCCCATGGAAAGCTCACATTCAAGTGAGCTTATACACTAGTCAATGTATTTCTCATTAATGTTTTTGCTGTTTCACATTTGCAAATTTTATCATATTTCTGTTTGTTTTCTTAACTAATAATGACTTAATTTTAGTGTTTGCATGCCATGGAGATCCAAGTCATGATACAGTTTCTACCTGTAATTCTTATGCAACTCTTCCGAGTTCTCACAAATATGACCCATGAAGATGACGTTCCTATCAACTGCACCATGTGAGTTTCAATGTTATAATACAAAGATGCTATTTATTTGTGATCTTTCTTATTTTTTAATGGAGGTATTCATTACTATAAACTTCCCTCTTACTATAAACTTCCCTCTTAAAACTGCTGTTGCTGCATTCCACAGGTTTCAGTATGTTGAGTTTTCATTGTCGTTTGTCTCAAGATATTTTAAATTTTCCCTTTTATTTTTTGACCCAGGAACATGTTGTTTAATTTCCACCTATTTTGAATTTTCGACAGTTTCACCCGTGATTGATTTCTAGTTTCATTCCATTGTGGTTGGAAACAACACTTGATATAGTTTCAGTCTTCTTAAAATTCTTAAGACTTGTTGTGTGGCCTAACATATATGGTCTATCCTGGAGACTATTCTATGTGCTCATGAAAAGAATGGATATTCTGTTGGTATTGCATGGAGTGTTCTATATATGACTGTTAGGTCTATTTGGTCTAAGTGTAGTTCAAGTCCAATGTTTCCTTATTACTTTTTTGTCTGGTTGATCTGTCCATTGTTGAAAGTGGGAATATTGAAGTCCTCTATTATTGTATTGCAATATATTCCTCCTTTCATGTCTGTTAATATTTGCTTTATGTATTTAAGAAGATATATAAGTTCCAATTGAACGTTATCCAATTATGTAAATGTCCTACAATTGTGTTGTCCAGTATAGCAGCCACCAGCCACATGTGGCCAGTGAGCACTTCAACCGGGGCTGGTTCAGCTGAGGAACTGAATTCTTTTTTTTTTTTTTTGAGACGGAGTTTTGCTCTTGTTGCCCAGGCTGGAGTGCAATGGCATGATCTCGGCTCACTGCAACCTCCACCTCTCGGGTTCAAGCAATTCTCCTGCCTCAGCTCAGAGATTACAGGCACCTGCCACCACGCCTAGCTAATTTTGTATTTTTAGTAGAGATGGGATTTCACCATGTTGGTCAGGCTATTCTCGATCTCCTAACCTCAGGCGATCCACCCTCCCCGGCCTCCCAAAGTGCTGGGATTACAGGCATGAGCCACTTCCCCCAGCCAGAACTGAATTTTTAGTTGTGCTTAATTTTAATTTTAATCAATTTAAATAGTCACAGGTGACTAGGGATGCATACTTAACAGAATGTGGCCCTAAGTCATCAATTTTTACCTGAAAGAATAAGGAAGTATTATTTTTATATGAAAACAAACAAGGATATATTGTAGAGTAGAATGCAAAATGCACCTGAATTTTGAAATCAAAATAGGATTCTTAAATTGTGGGCTCAGTGCTGGAAGTTTCTGGCGTTGCTGCCTCTGCTGTTGCCACAACCTTTTCCAGCAGGCCTCACACCACAGCCACACACCATTTGTGTGCATCGCTGCTGTTGGGAATAGTGTGGTTGAAAATAGAAGAAGCTTTAAGCCAATGGTTTTCAAAACATGGTTCCTATACCAGCAGCATCAGTATCAGCTGGGAACTTAGTAAAATTGTTAATTATTGAGCTTCACTCCCGACCTACAAAATCAGAAACTCTGGGAGAGGGGCTGAGCAATCTATTAAAAGGTGCTTCTGATGCATGCTAAACTTTGAGGAGCACTGCTAATCTCTTACCAACAATTATAATTCATGTCATTACCCCTGCCCTGTCTCTCCCTTCCTTTTCTCCCTATCTGTTGGCATGCTTTTCATTGTATCTTTCTATTCTCTTCCTTTTATTGTCACTAGACGGGATATCAATAGTTCCCTGATTTGAAGTCTTTTTTTACATAGTAGCTACCACCATGCTTCAGACACATACAGAGAATTATGAACAGATGTAACATCTGGGTTGTCAAATTAAAGTATCCTCCTTTTGATCTAAGAAATATGTTTTATAAGGCCTGAGCATGTTAGATGCTGAAATCTTTGTTATACCTAAACTATCACCATTATACCTAATGCAATCATCTCACTTTTAATGATTCAGACAGTGTTAGATGTTTTGGGGGTTAGACATGATGATCTTACTTAAGAATCAAAGTATGGTAATTCATTATAGCATGACATGCTGACTCTTGTGACTGTCATTTCAGGGTTCTCTTACATATTGTATCAAAGTGCCATGAAGAAGGCTTGGATAGTTATTTAAGATCATTCATAAAGGTTTGTGGAGTAAAGTTTCTTTCTGAGCAATTTGTTTCATGTGACAATTTTGTCTTACGGTTCATTTTTTTTGTTTATTTGTAGTATAGCTTCCGACCCGAAAAACCAAGTGCTCCTCAGGCCCAGCTGATACATGAAACCCTGGCTACTACAATGATAGCAATATTGAAACAGTCTGCAGATTTTTTAGCAATAAACAAATTGCTAAAGGTAGGAACACGGCACACAGCAAGGAAAAAAACAGCCATAGACATACTTTTTTTAATGTCCTCCTGTTTCACTTTTAGTCTTTCATCAGTTTCACATGTGACCCATCCTCTCCCCACCACTTTGCCCATGCATCCTTTTCTTGAAGTTCTCCACAGAACCTTCTTCACCCTACCCCCCTACCCACCCCTTGCCCTCAATTAAATGTACAAAAGAAAGAATTTTGGATCAGACACACCTGAGTTAGAATCCTGTATCCATCACAAAATTGTTTTGTGACCTGGGGCCAGTTACTTAGCATTTCAGAGCCTCCAAGTCCTCATTTCTAAAATATAAGTAAAGCATTTAACGCATGGTTCCTGGCACATTGTGGGCACTCAAGAAATGGCAGCTCTTCTAAAACAGATTTACAAGAAAAAAACAAGCCCATTCAAAAGTGGGCAAAGGATATGAACAGACAGTTTTCAAAAGAAGACATACATGAGGCCAACAAACATATGAAAAAATACTCATCATCACTGGTCATTAGAGAAATGCAAATCAAAACTACATTGAGATACCATCTCACGCCAGTTAGAATGTCAATCATTAAAAAATCTGGAGACAACAGAGGCTGGAGAGGATGTGGAGAAATAGGAACACTTTTACACTGTTGGTGGGAGTGTAAATTAGTTCAACCATTGTGGAAGACAGTGTGGCGATTCCTCAAGGACATAGAAATAGAAATTCCATTTGACCCAGCAATCCCATTACTGGGTATATATCCAAAGGATTATAAATCGTTCTACTGTAAGGACACATGCACACGAATGTTCATTGCAGCACTGTTTACAATAGCAAAGACCTGGAACCAACCCAAATGCCCATCGATGATAGACTGGACAGGGAAAATGTGGCACATGTACACCATGGAATATTATGCAGCCATCAAAAACGATGAGTTCGTGTCCTTTGCAGGGACATGGGCGAACCTGGAAACCATCATTCTCAGCAAACTGACACAAAAGCAGAAAATCAAACGCCGCATGTTCTCACTCATAGGCGGGTGTTGAACAATGAGAACACATGGACACAGGGAGGGGAGCACTACACACTGGTGTCTGTTGGGAGAAATAGGGGAGGAACAGCGGGGGGTGGGGAGTTGAGGAGAGATAGCATGGGGAGAAATGCCAGATATAGGTGATGGGGAGGAAGGCAGCAAATCACACTGCCACGTGAGTACCTATGCAACAATCTTGCATGTTCTTCACATGTACCCCAAAACCTAAAATGCAATTAAAAAAAAAGAAAAAGAAATGGTAGCTCTTATTATTGTCATTATTTTTATTACTTCTTTTATTAATGGTAGAATTAAGAGTATTTTGGGGTATATCTGATTGAGGCTTCTCTCTGCTCTTCAAATTACATGATGTAGGCAGAGGTCTGGGCTACTTAGGCTGCCCTAATGTCACATCAAGGGCAGGGTTGGGGCCCAAGCTAAGAACAGGCAGTAATAAGATTCATTGTCTATAGAGCATTTAAAAGCAGTAACAAGATAAACTAGAAATTGGTTTGCTCTCTTATTATCATGTGTGGGCAATGAGAAGCAATGTTGAGGATAAAATACTCCTCCACAGTGAGACAAAGACTCCCACCCTTCCTTTGGCTATTACCAGTCAACCCTGAAGTACAATAGTACCTTTTTGCTAAAACCATTTACAGATATTCTGTAAGACTTTGATAGTGACTTGGGATCATTTGAAAATGTTAGTAAAGTTCAAAGACAAGACCCATATTGATGTGTGAAACTTTGCTAAGCTTCAAAGATTTGGTAACTGTTAAAGATTTTCTTTCTTTCTTTTTTTTAGTACTCATGGTTTTTCTTTGAAATAATTGCAAAGTCGATGGCCACATATTTGTTGGAAGAGAATAAGATTAAGGTAAGTAAATTAAGATAAAGAATAACTTTTAGGCCAGGCACAGTGGCTGACACCTGTAATCCCAGCACTTTGGGAGGCTGAGGTGGGTGGAACACTTGAGGTCAGGAGTTCGAGACCAGCCCGACCAACATGAAGAAACCCCATCTCTACTAAAAATACTAAATTAGCTGGGCATGGTGGTACATGTCTATAATCCTAGATATTTGGGAGGCCGAGGCAGGAGAATCACTTGAACCCAGGAGGCGGAGGTTGTGGTGAGCTGAGATTGTGCCATTGCACTCCAGCCTGGGCAACAAGAGTGAAACTTCATCTCAAAAACAACAACAACAAAAAAGAATAACTTTTAATTGGCAAATGATAATTGTATATATTTATAAAAGTAATATTTGATGTAAACCAAAAAAGCTAATTTTACTCTCAGAGAGCCATGCAAATACCCTTTTATATTTAAAGGCTCCTAGTGCTTGGCATTTTCAATGTTGCTTACAAAAACAATGGATGTATTGCATAAATCTGAGGTCTCACAGTTGATATGTTCTCACCATCTAATCTGCAGAGACTTTTCCACATAGATTCTTTCCTATAATAATTTGCTATATACAACTCATCACCTTAGAAGCTTTGCCTTTGTCTTATGGCTTAAAAATATCTCTTGGGAAGACTCATTTGGTTAAATCAGACATTACCTTTGTCCATGCACATGCAGTGTTATAAATACTTTATGTACTAGATATTATCCTGGAATGTCATGTATACCTTTAGTTGTAATTTTTAATTGTTTGAAAGGTACAAAAATATTTTCTTATTCATAGGAATGATAAAGCCAAGACCTTGTGAAGTACAAAATATTCACCTTATACTTATTTTTTATCAGAATTTTAGAATACATTTACTGAAATTGAAGTGCACATATACGTCGTGCACCAAGAAAAAAGTAGAATGAAAACTGGGATGTGGGGGCCAGGTGCAGTGCCTCATGCCTGTACTCCCAGCACTTTGAGAGGCCGAGGCAGGTGGATCATGAGGCCAAGAGATTGAGACCATCCTGGCCAACATGGTGAAATCCCGTCTCTACTAAAAATACAAAAATTAGCTGGGCGTCGTGGCAGGCACATGTAGTCCCAGCTACTCCGGAGGCTGAGGCAGGAGAATCACTTGAACCCAGGAGGCGGAGGTTGCAATGAGCCGAGATATGCCACTGCACTCCAGCCTAGAGGCAGAGCGAGACTCTGCCTCAAAAAAAAAAAAAAAAAAAAAAAAAAGAAAGAAAGAAAGAGAAGAAAAAACAAAACAAAACAAAACTGGGATGTGTCTGTATCTCAGAAGCATGATATTCCAAAGTTGGGGCAGAACAACCCATTCTTGCTGATAACCTCAGTCAGGTAGATAGAGATTTTAGATAGTTCGTGTAATGATACAGAGTCAAAAGCATCTTGAACTAGTGATGTCATTTTTAAGTTGAGAGAACAATTATACTTCAGTTTTAAGATATATTTATTCATAGACTATGTTTGAAAGTAAAAATGGCAATTGATTTAGACCTTTGGG
Organism: Sapajus apella; assembly: GCF_009761245.1. NCBI lineage: Eukaryota > Metazoa > Chordata > Mammalia > Primates > Cebidae > Sapajus > Sapajus apella. The sequence continues at coordinate 2,253,526 of NW_022437042.1, forward strand.
AAGTCTGACATTCTTCTGTGCCTATTTCATTTCAGCTTCCCCGAGGCCAGAGATTTCCGGAGGCATATCATCATGTCTTACATTCACTGCTTCTTGCAATAATTCCCCATGTGACTATTCGGTATGCGGAGATTCCCGATGAATCCAGAAATGTGAATTATAGTTTGGCTAGCTTTCTGAAGGTGAGTTTAAAGATAGCTGGAATGTGGTAAGGAACTCCTCTTCATTAATAGGAAGCCCAAGAAAAAAATTAACCACTTTCTAGAGACTCAGCTAGGTCATCATAAGAATGTTGGAAAACAGGTTGCTTCCAAACCTTGGTTATTGTGAACAGTGCTGCAACAAACATGGGGGTGCAGATATCTCTTTGATGCACTGATTTTCTTCCTTTTGGGTATATACCTAAGAGTAGAATGTTGGATCGCATGGTAGCTCTATTTTTAGTTATTTGAGAATCCTCCATAGAAGACATTGGCTTCTTTTCTATGTGGTGATTCAAAGATGTGAGAAGCTGGCCGGGTACGATGGCTCATGCCTGTAATCCCAGCACTTTGGGAGGCTGAGGTGGGCGTATCACATGAGGTCAGGAGTTCAAGACCAGCCTGGCCAACATGGTGAAACCCCATATCTACAAAAAATACAAAAATTAGCCAGGCGTGGTGGCAGGCACCTGTAATCCCAGCTACTTGGGAGACTGAGGCAGGAGAATTGCTTGAACCCAGAAGGTGGAGGTTGCAGTGAGCTGAGATCATGCCACTGCACTTAAGCCTGGGCAATAGAGTGAGACTCCGTCTCAAAACTAAACAAAAAAAGATGCGAGAAGCTATCTTAGTAGTAAAATTTATATACATATACATGATAAAGGTGATACCAGTAATACCAGAAATACAAACAAATCTGTTCTCGATAGTGGTTATACTAATTCACATTCCCACCAAAGGGTAGGAGGGTTCCCTTTTCTCCACATCCTCACCAGCATTTCTTATTGGCTTTTCTGAATAAAAGCCATATCTTTTAGCTTAATTTATCACAACAAATTTGTCCCTGTCCCCTAATGAAATGACTAATTAATTAAATCCGAGGACACATACAGGTGCCCTAGTCAGAAGACAAGTGTTGCTTGTTGCACACTGTTTTTAAATATAGTTTGAATGTTTATTTAAATGAGAGCACATACTTTCTAGGTTGCCACTATCCCTACCACTCCTTATTATACCCCTAAGCCTCCTCATGCATTTAAATTGCTGGTAGCTAGTTAATGAAATACTGAATTCTTTGAATTTCACAGAAATATTCTAGGTGCTATGAAGGATATAAAGAAAAAGTTAATTCTTATTGTTCAATCTAGGTGAGATGACAGGAAAATAATAAGTAAAATACAAGCTCATATTGAATAAAGTATTTAAAGGGATCCATGGGCCAATGTAATTAAGGAAGATGAGATTTCATGAGAACCTTAAAGAATGAACAAGATCAGATAGAAGTAGTGATAGAATTGCTAGGTATGACATGAGCCAAAGACCTAGAAGTGGGAATATACAGTGTATCTTGAGGGGATGCTAAGTGAATTATAGCTGGGCATTGTTCACCTGCCATGCTATAGGCGGGCATGCTTTGCCCACCTATAGTCCCAGCTACTTGGGAGACTGAGGCAGGAGGATTGTTTGAGGCTGTAGTGCACTATGACTGTGTTACTGCACTCCAGCCTGAGTGACAGCAAGATTCTACCTGTCTCTTTTTTTTCTTTTCTTTTCTTTTTTTTTTTTTTTTTTTTGACACAGAGTCAAAGAAAGTCAATGAGATCTATTGGCAAATGAAACTGGAAAAGTAGTTGGGACAAGATTGTGAGTGTTCTGGAATGGCAAGCTAAGGAGTCTGAAATTATTAGAGACAATAGGGAACTATTGGAAACTTTGGGGCAGGAAAATGACACTATTAGGGCTAGGACTTAGAGGTTAATCTGGAAGCAGATGGATGGAGACATGAGAGGCATGAAGACTAAGGAGGCTAACTGCAGTTTTTCAGTTTTAAGGTGCTGAGAGCTTTAAATAGGAGAATGACAGCAGGCAAATGTGAATAACTTAGGGCTGTCACAGAGAAGGGAGGTTTTAGGCCTTGACTTCACTGAACACAAAAACCCTTTTGGTCTGAATTATTAATATGTAAATAGCCAAACCTCACTTTCAGTAGCTAACAGACTACCCTGCACTTCCCTTTGGAAGTGGGAGTTGACCAAAATGAGGAAGTGTAGCTAAATAGGTTACAGATATGTATCTGTGCCTGTGTATGTACGTGTGTATATGTATGGATAAGCGTATATTTGTGTGTATGGCTATATATACATCTTGTTTTGAAATTTGTATAATTGAGGCCCTTCGGTCCCAATTCCAGTGATGCCACTTGCCCTTTATCTTTTTCCTTAAGGTCATCAGAAGCTCAGAAAGTTATCTATAAAAATGAAAATGGCTTTCTTTTTGTGTAGAACCAATTTTGAATTTTTAAAACTTTACATTCTTAAACTTTATACTTTTAGAATTATGTAACTAACCCTGCGTTTTGTTTTGGTTTCTATAGCGCTGCTTGACACTAATGGATAGAGGATTTGTTTTCAATTTGATAAATGACTATATATCTGGATTCAGCCCCAAAGATCCTAAGGTAAGTTACAAGGACACGATTGTAGCGGATGTCAGACATCTGAGCCTAAGACCAAAAGTGACGTTTATTCTCTTCTAGGGGATTTGGAACTGTTGTTTGTATTTAGTACTTGGAATATAGACATACCTAAAAGCAAGAAATACTGAATTGTGTTTTGGGGGTCCCCAGGACCCCCCACATGTTCAGTAGTTCATTCTAAGGATTCACAGACTCAACATATAGTTGTACTGATGGCCAAGATTCATGAGTGTGACATGATGAGGATACTCAGCTGAATCAGGAAAGGAAAAGACATCAAATGGGGTGGGTGCAGGCTTTCTGAGCTCTTTCTCTCTGTGAAGGGCCTCACAGAGCACAGCCTCCTTCCAGCAGTGAAAATGCACTTGTAAATGTGCAATATTTCCGATCAAGGAAGGCTGTTGAAAACTCAGAGTTGAGGGATTTTACTGGGGGCTGATTATGTGTTGGAGGCTGGTCAAAATTCCAGACTCAGAAAGGAAAGCAAAGCAGGTGTTCATTATAAATCACGTTGTTTGTACAAATAGTCTAAGCAGGCTGACACAGAAGGCGCAACTTATCATGTAGGGAACATTTCAAAATTTCATTTTTTAGATGCCAGCCAACAAGCAGGCCTTTTAAAGGATAGTAATCTTGGACCTGCTATGTTAACTCTTTCCTGTACAGGTCGCATCTCAAGGTATGCTTAGAATACTAAGCACTCCCATTGTGAAAATTAATGTGCTGTATTATATTCTTAAAATAGCGAATGCCTACTAAATATGAGCTAATGTATCATTTCTTTCCATTTAGGTTCTGGCTGAATACAAGTTTGAATTTCTGCAAACAATTTGCAATCACGAACATTACATTCCTCTGAATTTGCCAATGGCATTTGCAAAACCTAAACTGCAGCGGGTTCAAGGCATGTATTTGCATTTTCCATAATTTGAGTTTGTTCTTTCCATGTTTTGCTAGCACTAGTATAGTATAATGTTTTTTAGTTAAAGCAGTCAACTTGAAGGTAATCTCAGAATTGTTGCTATTTGAAGTCCATTAATGGTTTTCTGCATTTCTTCCATAATATCAGTAATAATATTCATATTTTACACATACTCAGTGTTAATAGATTGCTGCTTAAATGCAAATGTCAGATACTAGTGAAATTGCTCTCTGTAGTAGTGTTTGGGATCTTGTATAAGAGTAAATTAAAAAAACATATAAATGCATTTCTGCTCAAAGCATCAAAAAATGCGAAGGTAGATAGAGTGAAATAGTAACATGTATGTGCTGCAGTTGTGAAATGCCTTCAGTTATCTCCATTGTTAGTTGTATTGAATGCTTTGTTGTATAGCACTATTCTTATGTTACTATGTTTTTTATTTGTCCCTTTTCTTTTCATATATTAATTAGATTTTTTTTCATTTGCGGTGGACCGTTTGACTTCAGTAGGTAGGTTTAACTCGGTTCACTCTAAATTAGCTTGCTGTTTTTGAAAACAATTGATTTGATGAATTGCTAAGATGGATGGGGGCTTTGTTTGCTTTTCAAATCCTCCCTAGCCAAAATGAGGCTTTAAAGTAGCCAGAAAATCTAGGAGGCAGTGTGTTTGTTCACTTTTAAAATAAGATTGAGTGTTGCTAGAGAAATCAACTTTAAAACATCTTCCCTCAAAATACAAGTTCCTGCTGCAAGCCAGCATAGAGGCGGTGGTTGGGGAACTGGAAGTTACTTGTTTTGTTTTGTTTTAGTGTGTCACCTCTTATTAGGCTTGCCTCTTTCTCTCAGATGTTGTTTAGTGACACGTTGGCCACAATTTTGCAGGTGTAGATGAAACCACCTGATTGGATTTATTCAAATCACCGAAGTAACAAATTGATTACCATTAGAAAAACCTACCCAGATAAAGCCACCTTTGTTACTGAGTGCTGGCCCTTGTGCATAGAAGGTGATGGGGATTCACAAAAGAGCATGACTGATGCAGGAAGAAAATAATCTGCCTTGGTCTGTTTAGAAGTATCTGCTGAGTGGTGGTTTTAGTGATGGAGTTATAGCCAGTGAAAATGGAGAAAAAATATTTTTAAACCATAGCACTCCCATTCAACTACCCCCTTATTCGATTCTGAGCATGAATAGCTCACATACTTTACCCAATATTTATTTGTAACTATGAGGAAGTCAGGAAAAAGAAGGGGTGGACAGATCATCAGGACTTAGGATTAAATCAGACTCCTCGCAGCATTTAAATCCCAACTGAATATAAAGCATTATATTAAGTGCTGAAGAGGCCAAAAGAGAAATAGAAAACATATCCTTCAGCTTTATGGCCTATCTAATTAAATGGTAGGGGAGAGGAAATAAAGATATTAGAAATCTATCAAAATTGCTAAACTTGGCCAGGAGTGGTGGCTCAAACCTGTAATCCCAGCACTTTGGGAGGCCAAGGTGTGTGGATCACAGGGTCAGGATTTTGAGACCAGCCTGGCCAATATGGTGAAATCCTGTCTCTACTAAAAATATGAAAAAATTAGTCAGGCATGGTGGCACATGCCTGTAATCCCAGCTACTCGGGAGGCTGAGGCAGAAGAATTGCTTGAACCCGTGAGGCAGAGGTTACAGTGAGCCAAGATCACGCCTCTGCACTCCAGCCTGAGTCACAGAGCAAGACTCCATCTAAAAAAAAAAAAAATTACTAAACTTGATCACAGTCCCCTATAAGTAGTTATAAGGCAAGTCCCAACCATGATATTAACATCTGGGATTTAAAATAGACCAAGGATCTAGGCCAGGCATGGTGGCTCATGCCTGCAATCACAGCACTTTGGGAGGCCAAGGCAGACAGATCACCTGAGGTTAGGAGTTTGGGACCAGCCTGGCCAACATGGTGAAACCCTGTCTCTACTAAAAATACAAACAGACAGACAAACAGACACACACACACACACATACACACACACACACACACACACACACACACACACACACACACACATATATTAGTTGGGCATGGTGGTGTGCACCTGTAGTCATAGCCACTACAGAGGCTGAGGCAGGAGAATCGCTTGAACCCAGGAGGCAGAGGTTGCAGTGAGCTGAAATTGCGCCACTATGCTCCAACTGGGGCAACAGAATGAGACTCCATCTCAAATAAATAAATAAATAAACTAGACTGAGGATCTTAAAGGAAGGGAAAGACATAGTTTGAAGTGATCATTTTCTTATATAAAACATTTGTTTTTGAGTAATGATGGATTAGAATGAAGTGAGGCTATTTTCCTTATTGTTCATATGGCCCATGTATATATTCAGCCCAATATGTATTATTTATGAAAACAGTCAATACTGTTAGAATATTCAGTTGTTTAGTTTGTCTTTTCCCACTTTATAAGTATAAATAGATAAGTAAATCAAGCATTATTGTATAGAATTACTCAAATTTATAGTTGTGACAAAGTCTCTTCAGCTATAAAGAAATAAGTTAAAATATTGCAAAATATATAATTATTTTATTATAGGTTCTATCCTAAGATTTCTGTAAGTTTAGAATCTAGGGGGAAAAATAGGGGAAAAAAATCTAGGGACTTTCTTCCTGACTGAAATGATCATTAAAGCTATCATCTAGCCCAAAATATGAGTGCTGCTATCTTCTATAATTTTGCATGCTTATTCTAGATGTTTAAAGAATTGCTCAGAATCATTAATAATAAAAATTATAGCTCTTGCTAGCATGATCACATATTATTTAATAATATAGTATTTTAATTATAGTCATTTTTTGAATCTTTTCATAAATGGGCTATAAATTTCATTGTACTGCAGATTCAAATCTCGAATACAGTTTATCAGATGAGTATTGCAAGCATCACTTCTTGGTTGGTCTACTTCTGAGGGAAACTTCCATTGCTCTTCAGGACAATTATGAGATCAGATATACAGCTATCTCTGTCATAAAGAATCTTTTGATAAAACACGCATTTGACACAAGATACCAGCACAAGGTAAGGACATCCATGCAGTCATCAGTCTCATACCAGTAAATTTCTACTATGATTTTTTATACAAGATGAAGTTTTTATGGTAAGGAGTATTATATAAGCATTGAGGAAAATTAATTTTTGCAAATAAGATTTTTGTTTCAAATCATAAGGGTTTTTTTCTTTTTTGAGACAAGAGCCTCACTTTGTCTCCTGGGCTGGAGTGCAGTGGCATGATCTTGGCTCACTGCAACAGCTTGAACCTGGTTCAAGCAATTCTTCTGCCTCAGTCTCCCGAGTAGCTGTGACTACAGGTGAGCACTACCACACCCAGCTAATTTTTGTATTTTTTTAGTAGAGATGGGGTTTTACCATGTTGCCCAGGCTGGTCTTGAACTCCTGGCCTCAAGCAATACACCTGCCTCAGGCTCCCAAAGTGCTAGAATTACAAGCATGAGCCACTGTGCCTGGCCTCAAATCATTAGTTTTTTAAAAATACAGTTTAGGACCAGGAGTAAGGGGCTCATGCATGTAATCCCAGCACTTTGGGAGGCTACGGTGGGTGGATCGCTTGAAGCCAGGAATTTGAGACCAGCCTGGCCAATATGGTGAAACCCCATCTTTACTAAACATACGAAAATTAGCCAGGCATGGTGGCACACACCTGTGGTCTTAGTTACTCGGGAGGCTGAGGCAGGAGAATCACTTGAACCCAGAAGGCGGAGTGTCCAGTGAGCCGAGATCATGCCGCGGCACTTCAGCCTGGGTGATAGAGTGATACTCTTGCCTCAAAAATATACATATATTGTTTAGTTAACTGTTAAAAGAAATATACTGTTTTCTTAAATCATATTTAAAGAACAAGATAACTGCTTCATGATTATATAAACTGATTATGAATTTTTAAAAAAATTATTCTGTGAAATATATGCTTTAATATAACTTTAAATATATATCATATATAAAATATGTAATAAGTTTTTCTTCTTACTGAAAAAAATGGGATGGTGTTACTATTATAGCTGTGGGTGTGGCTGTATATTTTATGTACATTACACTGTTTTCTATGAGTAATAATCACAGCTACAGTTGCTATTTACTGCACCTTTTTTTTTGGAGAGAGAGTCTCACTCTGTCACCCAGGCTGGAGTGCAGTGGCGCAGTCTCAGCTCACTATAGCCTCTGCCTCCCGGGTTTGAGCAGTTCTCCTGCCTCAGTCTCCCGAGTAGCTGGGACTACAGGCACACACTGCCATGCTCAGCTAATCTTTGTATTTTTAGTAGAGATGGGGTTTCATCATGTTGGCCAGGATGGTCTTGATCTCCTGACCTCATGATCCGTCTGCCTCAGCCTCCCAAAGTGCTGGGATTTACAGGCATGGGCCACTGTGCCAGGCCTATTTACTGTACTTTTAGCATATATATTGAAATCTTACTGACATTAAATTATGTTGGCTTGAAAAAGTAAGCTGCAAACTGTACGGATTTAGAATACTCTAATTTACTTCCACTGTGTCATAAATCTCCCTAGGAAACATAATATTGTTTCATAATAAATAATTTATCCTTTTCTTTTTATATTCCAATATAAATAAAATTATGATATCATTTGTTGTTGTAGTCATTTTGGAAAGCTGGCTTGCAGATGTATTTTATTCTTTTTATACAGCATTCCCATTTGTCCTTTATAAACAGAAAATGCCTACCAGTGACGTCTACTCACATTCCCTGAATTACAGTGATTCTTTATTTGTAAATCTTGCTATTTTTCTTCATGTGATTGTATCCTAAAGTAGATTTAAACTCCTTAGCTTTAAGATGTAATGTATTTTTTATTGCAGTTTGCTGTGGTTTTGATACATTGTAACATATCTCCACTTAGTACAGTTGGCTCAGTTATTTGCCATTTTTCATTTTTTGTGAATGTTGATATTGACTTCACACAAGTTAACTGGTATAATATATCCAAATAAAAAACTTTTAAGATATCCAATCTTAAAAGTCCTCCAGTCTAATCAAGCTTGGTCAAGCCTTTTAAAAAGCATTATTGCAGGGCCAGGCGCAGTGGCTCACACCTGTAATCCCAGCACTTTGGGAGACCAAGGCGGGTGGATCACCTGAGGTCAGGAGTTCAAGAGTACCCTGACCAACATGGAGAAATGCTGTCTCTACTCAAAATACAAAATTAGCCAGGCGTGGTGGCGCATGCATGTAATCCTAGCTACTCGGGAGGCTGAGGCAGGAGAATTCCTTGATCCCAGGAGGCAGAGGTTGTGGTGAGCCAATATTGCACCATTGCACTTCACCCTGGGCAACAACAGCGGAACTCTGTCTCAAAAAATAAATAAATAAATAAAAAGCATTATCATTGAGTTTTGGCTAACTACTTGCTTATGCCTAGTAGTGGGGAAAATGTCTTTAGCCGTGATTTTAAATGAATCACTGGGAAAGTACAAAATGAACTTCCCGTCTCTGAAGCAAAAGATGTATGTTTTTCCACCGCCTCTTCAGATGAAAGTAGAAGAAAGTTGGATTTTGCCAGTGGGATTCTCACCACCTAGAGGCAGAATTAAATATTTTACATCACAAATTTGGACACTTTTTACTTGCTTTTAAAATTCTTAGAGTAGTATATGTACACATGCAGCTATTGTTACCTGTAAATAAGTTAGACACTCTTTGAGTGTTTGAGGTTTTAAACTCTGGGAAAGATTGCAATGCCAAACCTTATTACTCTTTCTATGACTTCTGAAGCTCTTTCCTCTTTGTTCAGAGGCTTCATACAGACATTAAATGAGGATAGAGTTTTCTGCATAAGAAGTTTGTTTACTTCATGGTCTTGGTTAACCAAAGTTTCAATTCTAGAGTATTGGATGAGGACATAAAAGGTCCTTTCTCTGTTTTGTGCAGTTTCCAGGCAATCTGGGTAAGAGTTCATTTATCAAATGCATCCAAGTAGAGCGTGTTTCTTATTAATGATTATGCCAAGGTGAGGGACTGGAGGGAGCCTTAAGCCCCCATAATTTCCATCTGTCTTCTAAAGGGACCCCAAAGTAATAAGCAAAAAAAAAAAAGAAAAGAAAAAAAGAATGTTTCCTATGAAAAGCCTGCTTTGACACTCAACTCCCTAATCATCCCCACCCTTTCCATCCAATTGCCACTCCTAAGCCCCTGCTTTTATGAAATTCTGGAGAGATCACTGGTCTCTGTTATGTATTACTCATAAACTAGCAATGTATCTTCTTATTATTACCATGAGACTTTTTGCTTTTCAGAACAAGAATGTCCAATATCTAATATTTACCCCGGGGCCTATATAGTTCTTGTACCCACTACAAGTAATGTTGATAACTAAGAGAATTGCAGATTCTACTTCTAGTTGGGCTGTGGGCAAATCTTTTTTCCTTTTTTGAAAAAGTAATACACATGCATGGTGGAAAACAAAAATCAAAATGCCTGTCTCCCATTCCTTACCTCCCCTCACCAATTCATCTTTTCAGAAGCAACTACTCTTGTAAATTTATTTATATTTCTATTTTTATGCAAGCACAAGCCTATATGACATATTATATATGTATAAAATATAATGGAAACCATTATGCATTTTTCTTTTTTCACTTAATAATACAGTCTGAAGATTAAATCTACTGCATTTTAAAAAGTAGCTGCATAGTATTCTATCATATGGATATACTTTATTTATCTAAGTAGTCTTCTATTAATAGATTCTTAGATTATGGTCTATCTGCTGTGCAGGCAAATTTTGTAACATATTTGGCAATGACTGCATGTTTTCCTATGCTCTTACTTGCCTGAGAGAGTTGTCATTTCTCTTCCCCTGGAGATCACTCACTATCAGAACTAAAATGGACTCCTATATAGAAGCCATAATATTAATGGCAGCTAAAATTTATTGAGGACTCACTATATGCCAAACACTATATTAAATACCTCACATGAATTGATATCATTACTATCACCCCCATTTTACCAAAGATAAAACTATAGGTAAGTGAGTTGATTGGAATCAAGAGCTAGTAATGGGAGAGCTGGGTTTTGTTCATGTCTCTAACTGCAAATCTGTGCTGTCAGCCGCTAGCTATACTGCCTTTCAAATCTCACACTAGCTATACTGCCTTTCAAATCTCAACTGGGACATTGAAAAATTAGAGAACCATCAAAAAAGGGCTAATCACTAAGTGAAAATTGTTGACCCCAAGGCCATGGAATAAAGGAAAGTAATGAGAGTTATTTAGCCTTGTTAAGAATTAATTAAGGCTGGGCATGGTGGCTGACGCTTGTAATCCCAGCACTTTAGGAGGCCAAGGAGGGAGGATCACCTAAGGTCAGGAGTTCGAGACCAGCCTGGCCAACATAGTGAAACCCTGGTTCTACTAAAAATACAAAAATTAGCTAGGCATGGTGGCATGCACCTGGAATCCCAGCTACTTTAGAGGCTGAGGCAGGAGAATCTCTTGAACCCAGGAGGTGGAGGTTGCAGTGAGCTAAGATTGTGCCTCTGTACTCCAGCCTGGGCAACAGAGTAAGACTCAGTCTCAAAAGAAAAAAAAAATGAGTGAGTTAAGATGATTCCTGGTAACTGTATTCACATATTTAAAGGGTTGTCATGCAAAAGTAGAAGTAGACTTATTTTTTCTAGCTCCGAAGGGCAGAGCTATACCTAGGAGGTAGAACTTATGAGGAGTATATTTCAGATAAAGAACCTTTCTAATAGAACCCATGAAAGGGCTGGAGTTTTAAAGAAGTTTTAAAAACTATTTGTCAAGGATACATGTAAAGGCCATTCATTCCTGTCTTGGCAGGAAGTTGGACTAGGTTAGTGGTTCTGAAATATTTATGTACATCAGCAGCATCTGGGGCAGCCCAGACCCAGTAAATCAGAATCTTCTGGTGGTAGAGACTATTACTAATGGGGTACTATGTTGGAAGGAAGTCTGTTAAGAAGGTTTTTGAAATTCACAAATGAAGTTCAAATGGCCAATTAACACATGAAAAATTAATAAATGCAGACTAAAACAACAGTAAGAGACCAGTCATCTTCTTTATTCTACAAGTTGATCATTTTGCTGTAGAGGCCTTATCTAATTCTCCAGAAAAACCTCCTAAAGTCATGAAATATGGAGGGCAACTCTTGTGCCACCACAGCCACTGTTTTCTCTGATTTAAGTGTATTTACATGTCTGGCAAGGAATGTCTATAAGCTGAGGAGAGTAATAAATAAATTGGTATGAGAGGTACCACATTATTTAAGAGTCCCGGTGGCCAGTTTTATTTACGTATTTACAAATATATCAATCTCCCAAGTCTTATAATTGACTTAGGGAGCCAAGTTCATATTATAATCGCAGCTTTAATGGAAGCAAAAAATGTTTCTTGAATGAATATAGTAACGTAACATTTTTTTACTTCTTCCACTTACTCATTCATTCAGCTAATGTGTGTTGACCATCTGCTATGTGCCCAGGCACTGAGGATGAAGCAGTGAACAAGACAGATACGGTCCCTGCTCTCAGGAAGCTCAACCCTCACTGGAGTTGAAAAACAGAACTAATATCATCTGCTTTATAGGCCAACTTCTATTTTTTACAAAACCCTTTTTATTTTATATAGTTACGTTTGAGGGATGTAATTTGATTCTGTATCATGGATAAATCCAAATGCCAACAAAGTTCTGTGGTAATTAGTTTTCAGACTACGAGTATAAATAGACTCATGCTTCACTAATCTGTCATGGATGTTAGCTTACTTTTTAGTCTCTAAATTTATATATGAAGCCAACGTCATTTATTTGTAATAGATACATGTTATATACCTATTAAGCTTTTGATAATTATTTTTCAGAACCAACAAGCCAAAATAGCACAATTGTACCTCCCCTTTGTTGGACTGCTTTTGGAGAATATTCAGCGATTAGCAGGTCGAGATACCTTGTATTCTTGTGCAGCCATGCCTAATTCTGTAAGTAGTAATGTGTTCCTGTTTGAGTTTTATCCTGTTTTATTGAATGCATTTGGAATTGGGGTCATATGCTATATGATATGGAGGACAACCTTAAGAGTTCTTTTTTTTTTTTTTTTGGCAGAGCCTCACTCTATCACCCAGGCTGGAGTGTAGTGGCACAATCATAGTTCACTGCAGTCTCAAACTCCTGAGCTCAAGTGATCCTCCTGCCTCGGCCTCCCAAGTAGCTGGGACTACAGGCATACACTACCATGCCCAGCTAATGTTTTTCATTTTTAGTAGATACAAGGTCTCACTATGCATCCCAGTCTGGTCTCAAACTCCTGAGCTCAAGGAATTCTCCTGCCTCGGCTTCCCAAAGTGCTGGAAATACAGGCATAAGCCACTGTGCCCAACCAAGAGTTCACTTTTTACTCCATTTTTACATGTACATTGTTTTTCCTAACACAGTGTTTTTCAAACTTTAATGTGCATATGAATCACCTGGGGAATTTGTTAAAACAGATTTTAATTCAGTAGACCTGGGGTGGGACTTGATAGCATGCATTTCTAACAAGCATTTGGCTGCTTCTGGTCCAAGGATTGCACTTTGGATAAAAAGTCCAAGAGAACACCACAAATCCTTTGAACCCTGTGTTTTGTTCTTAACATTTTCTGTTGTTATATGGCTTCATACATTTATTCAACTTAAACTAAACAAAATATTCTCTACTTCCAAGATATTAGGCACTGGGGACTAAATCGTATTCTTTTGCCTCTCCTTTCCCTTGGTTGTCTCCTTCAGCACTTCTTGGTGAGACTCTTTTGGTTTATCACAATTGGTCTGTGCTGCTTTTGCTTCCCATAGAATTTTAAGAGTTGGAAGGAACTTTGGAGGTGATCAGTTTCCTATTTGGCAAAACAATCTTTTGCCATTATAATAATTTGAACATTCCTTCTCACATTAGACCTAAAAGGTTTTCTATCTACTGGTCTTAGTTTTGTCTCTAAAGACACATAGAACACATCTGTTTCTACCTCCAAATGTACGCTTTCTACATGTGCCTTCTAAATTTTTCTCCAAGCCAAATATAAATATCTCTATTTAATCTGTCACTCAAAATTCTTTGTTACTTTTTTTTTTTAAGACAGTCTCTCTCTGTCACCCAGGCTGGAGTGCAGTGGCGTTAGCTCACTGCAATCTCCACCTCCTGAGTTCAAGCCATTCTCCTGCCTCAGTCTCGCGAATAGCTGGGACTACAGGCATGCACCACCACCTCCCCCTATTTTTTTTGTTTTTTGTTTTTTTAGTAGAGACAGTATTTCACCATGTTGGCCAGGCCAGTCTTGAACTCCTGACCTCAAGTGACCTACCTGCATGAGCCACCGTGCCCGGCCCCAAAAAATCTTTGCTTTCTTGGTCACCCCTTTTCCGAATATGCTCCAGTTTACCAGTAACCCTATTAAAATACAATGTCCAAATTATACACTTTATAGTCTTCCCTGTGGAACTATTAACTTCTGCCCCCTTCCATGTTCTGTATGACCTAAGATCACCTTTGCACTTTGGCTGACCACGTCATATTGTTGGGTGGCAGGTTAAACTGTGTCATTTACAGCTTCCTCTGCAAATTCCCCCTATGAAATGCTCTAGCCAATTTGTCATGCCTGCCCTGCCTTCCTGAGGATGCTGCTTTTAAATTTTCTAATGGCTTGCCTGCCTGTGGCTCCCAGTCATGTCAACTGGCTGAATTTGGGTACTGCACCTACCTGAGTGTTGGGCTGGGCTCACTTTACAAATACAGTATTTCATGCTTATGCTCCCTCCACGCATATTTGACAGCATTATTTAGAAATATTTCACTTCTCTGTTCTCTTTGCAGCTCAAGTTTACCTAGGGGTTCTGGTCACACACCTTCTTCTAGCATTGCCCTGGTTCTAAGGAGAACTGAACCATGTTAAGACTTTACCAGGCCAGGTGCTGTGGTGCACACCTGTAATCCCAGCACTTTGGGAGGCTGAGGCAGGAGAATCACTTAGCCCAGGAATTTGAGTCCAGCCTAGACAACATGGCAAAATCTCATCTCTTAAAAAAATGCAAAAATTAGCTGGATGTGGTGGGACATACCTGCAGTCCTACATACTCTGGAGGCTGAGGTGAGAGGGTTACTTGAGCCTAAGAGGTTGAGGCTGCAGTGAGCTATGATCATGCCACTGCACTCCAGCCTGGGCTACACAGCAAGACCCTGTCTCAAAAGACAAAAACAAAAAAGACTGTACCAATTGCAGCCATCTAGAATTATGTCACTTAGCTAGAGGTCATGGTTGCAACAGTATGCTAATAGCCTTTTTTTTTTTTCTAAGAGAGTCACCTAAATACTAATTACTGGTATCTGATTTAGACTTTCACAGTGAGCTTTGTTTAAAATCACTGTAACATTTTATTCTGTTAATTCAGGTTTCTTATCCTATATACAAATTTGTTTAAATGACCTAGGTATCATATTCTGTTACAGGCATCCAGAGATGAGTTTCCATGTGGCTTTACTTCACCTGCCAATAGAGGGAGTCTGAGCACTGACAAAGACACTGGTAATTAAGCCCTTTGCACATGATATATTGCATGGGTGTTTAGAAATGTACCCTCTACTTCTCAGTATTTTTGATATATTTCATAATAAAGACCATACATAGCTTGATCTCTACTAAAGTTTCATTAAAATCTGACTCACATTTGCAACTAAATTTATTTGCTTAAGTTTCCTTGTCTAAGCTTATTTAGAACATAGCTTGGCATACTGAAAAAATAGAGGATAATGAGAAAAATATTGGTTTCCATTCTTCTCATCTGTCACCAATTTTAAGCCAGATATTTCCCTTCTCTGGACTCAAGTTTCCTTATCTATAAAATTGTCTCTTAACTTGTGTAGCTTTATTTTACGATTTCCAAGGAATTTCTTGTTGTTTTATACATGCTAAAGTATTTTGAAAGGTGAAAAGTTGCTTCACTTTTACTTGGTTTCTTATGGTGTTTTGATATAATAAACTTCACACTTTAGATGTCCACGATCTATTTGCTATATTAACATCTCTACTTAAATTAGTCCAGTACTTACTTTTGAAATATTTCTAACAGTTCCTCCTCTCACCAACAAGGACTTGACTTTTTTTTCCAGCTTATGGGTCTTTTCAAAATGGACATGGAATTAAGAGAGAAGATTCAAGAGGCTCCCTTGTCCCAGAAGGAGCAACAGGATTTCCAGATCAAGGCAGCACTGGTGAAAATGTAAGAACTTAAATATATAGGATGACCCTAGTGACAAGTTAGGCTGCAAGTTTTTTTACAGTATAAATATGGGGTTCTCTACTCTCCTGTAGTCCATCCTAGATCTGCAAAAAGCATCCCATAATTCTTAGATATTTTAGCTGTATCTTCTTATCCTGGCAGCTGCTACTCCAATGTCTTAAACTATTTATAGAGAATAAGGCATTCATCCTCAAATGTTCTGAGTATCTCCTTTAATCCTAGCACGCTATTCTAGAGAGGGGAAGTTCAAGTTTAAAATATCTAATGTGCCTTGTTATTTAAAACAAAGCATATCCTGGCAGGATTAATGCAGTCTTTCATTCTTTTGTAATAAAGTAATGGTATTAATTTGGGAGGAAAAAATAGAGGTCCCAAAACTGACAATCTTAGGGTCCCACCATCACTTAATCAGAATATATCCTCACAACTTTTCTATCAAGTTGTTTCACGCCTACCATGAAAATTTAAGGTGCGACTGCCTTAAGGCAGAGAGACCTCAATTTAGACCAGTAAAGTTTTGCCATGCTGTTATGTAAAATGAAAGAATTGTATATAATTATATTAGAAGGGTCCTTAAGAATCATAAATTCCAACTCTCAATTTACAAATGAAAACTGGGATCATGACTTAGAACAACCAGCTATGGCAGGGCCATACTCAAACCCAGATTTTCTAATACTAGCACTTTTTTTCCTATATCATGGTGCTCTTAGTGTGCATTAGGATCACCTGGAGGGCTTAAAAAAATAGATGTCTGGCCTTACCCCAGGGTGAGATTCAACAAGTCTGGAATAGGGCCTGCTAATATGTATTTCTAAGTTCCCAGGTGATGTTGATGCTACTAGTTGGGCATTACCCTTGAGAACCAGTGGACTGTACTTCCACTGGTTCCCTAAGCCTTTGGGTAAGCAGTAATTTATCCACAAATGTTTCTCTTTCACACCATTTAGAAATTGTGACAACAGATACTGTCATAGCTGAGGCAAATGAAGGTCAGAGAGGTTAAATAACTTGCTAGTAGTTACATAGTAGCTAAGCAAGCAATCAGAACCTAGGTCTGTTTGCTCCAAGTGAAAGTTCTTTCTTAGTAAATCATACCTTAGTCAATGTGCATCCCCAATTTAGCTCAACTCAAAGTATTAGTTTTTAATAACCAAAAATTTTTATTGTTATTCTATTCATAAAAATCCCCAAATAAGTCAGATCTTGTCATGCTTAATTTCTAATACTTTTAACAAAATTTGAAGTACTACTGGGTCCTCCTAATTGTCATAATATAATTAGCCCATTTTATTTATCTATTTATATTTTTTAGAGATAGGGTCTTGCACTGTCACCCAGGCTGGAGTGCAGTGACATGATCAGTGCTCACTGGAGCCTTCAACTCCTGGGCTCAAGCAATCTCTCTGCCTCAGCCTCTTGAGTAGCTGGGACTACAGGCATATACCACCACACCCAGCGAATTTTTTTTGTGTGTGTGGAGATAGGTGTTGATGTGTTGTCCAGACTGGTCTTAAACTCCTGGCCTCAAGTGATCCTCCCACCTCAGCTTCCCAAAGTGCTGGGTTTACAGGTGTGGACTACTACACCTGGCCCTTATTAACCCTTAAGATAGATTTTTCTAATGTATGATTTGGAGGTTGGATTTTAATAAACTCTAAGGAGAGATTCAAATGAAAAAGTTGAAGGTGTTTCTTATGCTTTCACTCCATGTAAAAGCTATCTTTCCTTTAATAGCCATGATTGTTTTAATATTTTTCCACTAAAACACATGAGATATGAAAATGAAACATACACAGTATTCATGGATATATCTTTGTGAAGGCCCCAAGGTAATTTCTAGTGATAATACTAGTTATTACTAGACAAGAAAGATTCAGCTCATTCACCTTCCAAGTGTGATATAAAATTTAGATTTATGTTTAGAATTTTCCCAAACAGATCTAATGATTTAAAAAAAATGAGCTACTGAGTTAAAGGCTGTGGAAAATTGTGGTACTAACACTATTTCACAAACATCCTGTCCTTACATTTTAGACCCGACAGAGTTCTACAAGGAGTAGTGTATCCCAGTATAACCGCCTGGATCAGTATGAAATCAGAAGCCTCTTGATGTGCTACCTGTATATAGTAAAAATGATTTCAGAAGGTGAGTTACAGCATATTAAGCATAGACTGTACTAGACATACACCCTCACAGGTTCACACATTCATGCAACAGTATTTGATCATCATCTGGAGGTAGAGCACATGCACATTCTAAACAGGTATTTGGAGACTCTGACCTTAAAATGTTTCTTAAATTGAACCTTAAAATAGGTTCATATCAGTGACACAAGTTCGAGTCTTTGAAATAATTTTAACATAATTTTGCAAATGAATTTCTAAAATGAGGCAATAGTTTTAGAAGTGCTAAACATTTATCTTTTCATGAAGAACATCTAATTCATCAAATTACCAATGTAACTAAAAGGAAATAACCACCAGAATGCATATTTAATACTTCAGCTTTTATTAAACCCAGGATTTGACAAATAAGAAATAAAAAGACAGGAAGAGTTCTCGAAGGGTAGGGAATGTCATCATTATCTTTGCAGCAACACTGTATGGAATCGTCTGGTGTCACATTGTTTGTCAGGCTCTGTTTTTTCTCCTTGGTGTAGAGCTGTATTTACTAGTGTCACCAGTTCCTCTTTACACTATATGATGGAATACAACCTAAGGACTTTCATAAACTGCATGTCCTCTGGAAGTAAAAGCAAGTTATCTTATTTCCAAATGCCACATTTACTTATATAGTTCCCTCCCTTCTCTTCCTTTTTGCAATACTTTTGTTAAAAAACAATGCAAGAATGAAAAACATAAAGTACCTGGGATCATCATAGTCATTGCTATCTTTTACTCATTTTCTATTTTTTATTTTTAGTAATTATTGCTTGTTTTAAATATAATTATTCAGGATGTAAAGAAATAAAATAAGTTTATATCTAAGTAGCTATAGAAACATTAAAACAAATAGCTAGATATGAATAAATTCTAAAGTTCATTAATAAAATAAAAATAACTGGAATCTTCAAGTTCTAGGAATGTATGATTTAGCATAAACATCAAAGATTATGTTGTGGAATCTGGAAATTGCCAGCGTTTTGGAGTTTATTCTTAAGGCAATGAAAATATTCTAAAACTGTGGTGAAGGTTTCACAGTCTTGACCCAAACTATAAGCTGTTGTACTATTGTGCACTATTTATGTGGGCATTTTATGGTAAATGAATCTCTCAATAAATTTGTTTTTTTAAAAAAAGAGGCCCAATCTTTGTCTCTTCTCCACTCCCATTGCCTCACTTGACTAGCCTTTAAAAAAAAAAAAAAGAAAGAAAGGTTCAAGAGATACATTAGAAAAAAAGCAGAACTGAACAAAAAAGTAGTTAAAGTGGTTGAATTACCACCACAGCCCAAAGAAAGTAAGATGAGGGAGAAAAAGAGACAGCAGGAGGAGGGGAAGAGATGCATTGCTGACTAGTTCTCTCCCCTCCTCCACTGTAGGTCTCTCTCTCTCTCTCTCTCTCTCTCTCTCGCTCGCTCGCTCACACACACACACATACACACCACCACCACCACCACCACCACCACATTTTTTACTAACCAGTGACAAGGCTCTGGTTTTCTTTTTTGTTTGTTTTTGTTTTTATGTCATGGGTAAAACCACGACTGTTTTATTTCTTGTGAACTTGATAGTTCTTCTTATTCTTGAAAATGTTGACCATGCTTGCTCAGTGGCAATACTCTGCGCCAAATATTTGGTCTTAGTTAGGTTTTGTAGTCTCTGCTCTTGCTTTTTGATTTTAAAAAAGCACATTTTCAATATCTAGTATACAGTCTATGTCACATCTCTGTCTTTATATGTATTAAGTCATGCCATATATCTGTAAAGTCATATTTTGTAATAAGAAATGTCTTCTTCTAGATCCTTCTCAATGGATATATTCTAGTTACTTTGTCTTGTCTGGTAAATATTCTGTTTTAGTCACTCTATATGCATTTAAATATCGATCTCTTTCAAGTCCACACCCTCGAGGTCCTCTCTTGACTTTCTTTTTTATTGAGTCATACACAGCAGCAGTTTTAATGCCAATGAAAATATGTTCTATCTTTACACTTTTATATGGATTCTGAAGAATAAATTTCATTCTCTACTTGTAGCTGCATTTTATTAACTGATAAAAATTTACTATTTCAAAGTCTTAGAAACATTTGCCAAACATTTTCAGGCCTTATTGCTTAGTTTATTATATCGTGCGAAAAGGAATAAGAGTCAGGAGTTACCAGTTACACAGTCTGAATTGACAGGAAGACTGTTCTGTTGAAAAAGTAAAACATTGTTGCTTCCTTAAGAGAGAAGATGGGGAAAACCGGGAAGCTACTTCCTCTTTCTTTGCGACTGTGTCTTCACTTTTCTCTTTAGCGCAGACCCCAAAAAGACACTCTCAGTATCACATTGAGGCTTATTGGTACCATACTCTGCATGTGTAGATTCACTAATATTCTCCAAAGCAGACTGTTCGCTGGAAGGTATCTGGTTAGAGCTATCTCTCACTGCAAATTCAATGTTATAAGGAATAGCATCCATTCTTCTTCTTGGTCTAGATTTTAAAGTAGAGTCGAAAGGAAAGAGATTCAAAGGGATTATTTTCTTTTCCTTTGTACGAGGGTCAACTGAGGTTATAGAATAATCCTCTAAATGTTCCTGTAAAGTTTCAGATATATGAGTTGGGTATTCTTCTGAGGAAACAGTGAAAGTGTTCCAAGGTATGGCAATCTGAGTTACTTTTTGGGAGGAGACCTTTGTTTGAAATGTCCCTTTTGACTGGCCAACCTTGTCTTCACAAGGATTGAAAAAATCTTGAAATTCATACCTCTTTTGAAAGCTAACTGAAGATGTTAAAATAGAGCTTGCCAGTGACTTCTGGACGGCACTGTCTTCTGTGTCACGCTTAGTGTCCTTAGGGGTACTTCTTGCAAAAGGGGTCCCTGGCACTTTAAAGGAGTCTTGACTAAAAGATGGAACTAGAAACTCTGAACTTTGTTGCAGTTCCTTTGTGCTTGTAGGTATCATCTGTCTACTTTGTGATTGGTGTATCGATCTGATAGACACATGCTCCTGGCTTCCTTGTGTAGGCTCCCTGACTGAAAAATCTGACATAGTCATTTGACTACCAGGAAAGAGGTCATCACAATCAGAAGAAGTCTGAAACTGTTGTTGACATATTTTTATTCTTTTATGAAGCATTTTATTTTCTTTTTGTAATTTATTTCTTTCTTTAGTGAGTTCAGCAATAAAGAAAAGATTTCGTTGTTGCATTTCATAATAGGCTTTCTCTAGCGTAAGCTTGTATGTTTCTTTCATTGAACAGCGGTCACAGGTTTTGGCCTTTAACCGGTCTTTTAAGTCATTAATGGTGCCCTGCAGGACTCTCTGCTGTTCAGTCAACTCTTTAATTTTGGCTATGGAGCCCGTCCACCTCCCATCTGACAATCGCTGTTTCCTCAGACTTGTTAATTTTGCTTGTAAACGCCGCAGCTCTTTATCATGGAGTTCTTTGAGCGTCAGCCATGTTTTTTTAAAACAGTCACATTCCAAATCACGTACGCTAAACTGTGATGACTCTCTTCCTGAAGATTTCTTATCGCCTCTCCTCCCTCTTCCACCCGCGTTCCCTGCCTGCATCATGTTCACAGATTTGGAAATGGGAGGGATGACCTTGTCGCTCGACAACAGTGGCGTTAAGAAAATGGCAGACTTGCTGTTGATGGGAGCTAGGCCGCTGTGAGGGCAAGCCCTTCTACCCCTTTCACAGACCTTCTCCGAAGTTGCCTTAGGACACGGGGCGAGGGGGATGGGTGCTCACAGTTGGATGGAAAGTCCCGGGTTTTCGCTGGAAAGGAGGCACCAACTTTTCGGTTGGAAGAACTAACCCACAAGAGATGGAAGCCAACGCCCTCAGGCAGTGGTGTGGCAACTTGCCCTTTGACCTGGAAACGCAGGGACTTCTGGGGGAACCTAGAACGCAGGCTGGAGACGCAGGGACTTCTGGGAGACCCCAATCTCCTCTGAGTAGAAAGGCACCCAATGGCAGATAGGGAGACCAGAAGTCACTGCTAGTTTAATTTTTTTGTGTGGTTTTTTTTTTTTTGAGATGGAGTGTGGCTCTGTTGCCTAAGCTGGAGTGCAGTGGTGCGATCTCGGCTCACTGCAACTTCTGCCTCTCGAGTTCAAGTGATTCTCCTGCCTCAGCCTCCTGAGTAGCTGGGACTAAAGGCATGCACCACCACACCCGGCTAATTTTGTATTTTTAGTAGAGAGAGAGTTTCACCATGTTGGTCAGGCTGATCTCGAACCCCTGACCTCGTGATCCGCCTTCCTCAGCTTCCCAAATTGCTGGGATTACAGGCGTGAGCCACTGCGTCCAACCTAAGTTTTAAAACAAGTCAAATTTTAAGTCTATTTTCAGTTTTATTCTTGATGATTAGCATTTTGTAATCATTGAAATCTAGCAATATTCGTCGTCTTATAAAACAATTGGAAAATTGGAAGTAACTAAGTCACCGTCCACTCATCCCTCATCCTCCTTGCCCCTCCATAAAGCCAACATTGTCTCGTCTTCCATCTTTATCATTGAGAGGTTCCAGCTCAGTTGGGAATTAAGTCATTTGCCTGCTTTTGTGACAACTATGCGATTTTTACAGTTAGAGGAGGATCTGCTGACAACATTAGCCCAATCAAAGAAGGATAAAAAAGGAATGGAAAGTCAAGTGGTGGCACTGTTTTTTTTTTTTTTTTTTTTTTTTTTTTTTTAAGAAGAAATCTCAGTAAGTAGGTGTGTTGGGGAAGAAATGGGTAGAAAAGAGAAGTATATGTGATAGATCTAAGAGACTTTTCTGTCTGAAGTAGTTGTTCCATAGATAGATAGGACATCAGAGGTTATAAAACAAAGGGCAAAGAGAAAAAGGAAAGTTATCTGTCTCTTCTTCTAAAGTTTATTTATTTATTTATTTATTTATTGAGATGGAGTCTTGCTCTGTTGCCCAGGCTGGAGTGCAGTGGCAGATCTCGGCTCACTGCAGCCTCTACCTCCCAGGTGCAAGCAATTCTCCTGCCTCAGCCTCCCGAGTAGCTGGAATTACAGGTGCCTACCACCATGCCCAGCTAATTTTTATGTTTGTAGTAGAGACAGTGTTTCATCATGTTGTACGGGCTGGTCTCGAGCTCCTCAGCTCAAGTGATCCGCCTACCTCAGCCTCCCAAAGTGCTGGGATTACAGGTGTGAGCCACCACTCCCGGCCTAAAGTTTAAAATGCTTAAACTTTTTGATTCACAGTGTCCTATGAGCAGCAGGCAAAGGCATTTGACCTTCTCAGAAAAGTGCACATAAACACACCATCTTGCATAAAATTTTAGGGAGTTCATTAAAAACACTGGATCTAAAGTAAAAACACAGCTTCCCTTCCTCTGTCTTCAGAAATGATACAAAGATTCAGATAAGCCACCCAAAAGGACATACACAAAGCACATAAAAAGGATCATTGATGCTGAAATAATTACCAATTAAATGATATATTTGGGATTAATTCAAAAGAATACAGTGTATGTGCTGGGCAGTGGGAGGGGAGAGGAGAATATAGATGAAACAAGATTGGCCTTGAGTTGATAGTCCTTGAAGCTACCTGGGACTTGAGGATTCACTGTGCTATTTGCTATAATTGTTTCAAGATCTAACACTTTATTTATTTCATTTTCAGATACTCTCTTAACTTACTGGAATAAAGTGTCTCCCCAGGAGCTCATAAACATTCTTATACTTTTAGAGTAAGTTATATTAATTTATCTTCATAAACTTTCCCCTTATTTGGGGAGAATTTAACTGTTACCATTTTTTCTGTTTTTAATAGCTTATTTGCTAATAATGTAGAAAATGTTAAATTATTTTGATAATATAGAAGCTGGCATATAGGTTCTTTACCTGTAGATAGAAGAAAAATGTGAACGTGGAATACCTGCTATATTCCTGAAAACTCTAGCTAATAATGAACCATCTTTTCAGCCCAGCCAAAGGCTTTCTGTGATCTGAAAAACTAGAAGTGATATCAGCTGTCCTATATCATTCATTTAGAAAAGATGCTGGATTAGTGGAGCAGTGCAAATGATTGGAATTTAGAATTTATACTTTTATGTAGAGCTGAGTAATTCTACCCACTGTAGAAATGTGTCTGTGTGTACACATATATATGTATACACATATATATGGAATACATATATATATGTATGTACGTATTACAAGACACTTGGGGGAAAACCTAGTCTGGAGATGGGAAGTTGTCCTATGTTTTATCCTGAGCTATTTTAATATGATTATTGGAAGCTAAAAGAAAAATTAGACATAGAATGAAATGCAAGAAATTTTGTAATAGTACACATATATTGGCAAGACCAGCTCCCAATATATCAGCATGGGTTTAAGATCTCTCAAAGTGATTGAATAGTCGGTGAAAAAGAAAAGAGAGGGAAGGAAAAAGTTTTCCTTAAAGCTGGGCCCAGGGGAGACAGCACATAATGCTGTTCCGTGGATGTCTGACATTCCCCTGAAAACCTCAGTTTTTATTGTGCTCTTTCAATAGAGGAGGGGGAGCGAGGTTACACAAAGTTTCAGTGATAATTACACAAAAAGAATACATTAGCAAAAACTTACGCACAAAAATCACAACATGGTATTATAAAAGCAGAACAATGTAAAGATAACTTTCTGTGTGTCAGCATAGAAATCATACACCTTAGCAAGAATATAGGTTAAACATAAACTTATGATTATCAGCAAGAACATATTGGGCTCACAACTATAGGGGAAACAGGATCTGACACAGGACAGCCAGGCTGACTTCACAAAAACTGCAAGAGGAGGGGCCTCCATGCAGGCTGGCGGAGCAGTGGGAGAAGAAGGACTTTTACATCCTTATCTCAACCACAGAGACAGGCGCCCCTCATGCGTCCGTTTATGGGCTCTCCATAAGGGTCGCATTCCCTTTCCAGGGCCCTAATCAATATGCCTTTCCTGGGAAAAGAATCCAGGTAATAAGCCTCTCTATTACACGTCCGTTTATAGGCTCTCTGCAATGAAAAGCCTATTGCGAGCTGTCATCTCCGACAGTCAAGCTATGTGGTTAGTCCCTTTCACAGAGTTCCTGTTTTTACCAGAACAGTTGAGCAGAGCCACAGTTGCAAGTTGCAGCTCAACATTTCACATTATCCTTCATTTTCTCAAATATAATCAATACAGCAAGTAACACAAAGCAAATAACTTATTTTGGAGAAACCAAATTCTAGGAGAATTTACAGGTTAAAAATCAACAACTTCTTGTTATTTCAGATAGCTTGGGTTTTGCCAGTTCTTCCAGAAGCTTGGGGTTGTTCAGTCACCATAGAGGGGTTCAGAGTATTCCCAACACACATACATGATTTCTATGTGCATGTCTACAAAAACAAAGCATATGAATACATAACCCTTGGATTAGAGTCTTAACAAACTTTTGCAGAAAATGTCTGGAGAATAAACAGCAGTTAAGATTTTTTTTAACTACTGTAACTGTGCTGAAATATTTGCTAATGAAACTATCTGATGTTGGAGATTTGCTTTAGAAACACAGGAGGTAGGGAGGGTGGAGGGATATCAGGGGACCTATTCAGGGCAGAGGTCAAACAAAAGTAGCCATGAGTTCAATCATTGTTGAATCTGGGGGCTGATTGGGTATGTGGGAGTTAACTATGGGCCTCTCCCTACTTTTGTACGCATTTGAAATTTTTTATAATGTAAAGTATTTTAATGCTATTATTAAAAATGTAGAAATTGCCCCAATTTTTAGTGCTGAAGAAACTTTTAAAGATATTAATATTAATGACTATGCTGGTGGGCTCATGCCTATAATCCCAGCACTTTGGGAAGCTGAGGCAGGAGGATCACTTGAGCCCAGGAGTTTGAGACCAGCATGGGGAACATAGCCAGATCTATTATCTACAAAAAATAAAACATTAGCTGGGCATGATGGTGTGCACCTGTGGTTCCAGGTACTTGGGAGGCTGAGGTGAGAGAATCACTTGAGCCTGGGAGATTGATGCTGCAGTGAGCCTCGCATGACCATTCCACTGCATTCCAGCGTGGGTGACAGAGCGAGATCCTGTGTCAAAAACAAAAATGACTGATAGAGACCTTTTCTATTATATGTTACAGAGCATAAAGGGTGATTTGCATTGACAGGTTTTTTTAATCTGTCATTAAAATTGTATATGAAGACATGAAGCTTTTCATGTTGATGTAATTGTAGCAAATAAATGTAGAAAGATAGAATATGGCAAGCCCACAATTATCTACGTATTTCTGCATAGCAAAACACATATCATTATAATATGATTTAAATAGGCCATTCTTTGTAACAGATGACTTAAAATATCACTTGTTAAATTGTAGAGGATGTTAATACATTACTAACATGCTGTTGTTTTTCTTTCTAGAGTATGCTTGTTTCACTTTAGATATATGGGGAAAAGAAATATAGCAAGGTAAGTCCCATAGCACTGTAATTTCTACTTTTTCCTTCTCTTCCAACAGAGAGCAATCTTAGTCATGCCATGTAAAACCTAGGTTATATATTTTGAGTTAACATTCAGACACCCGTGATTTAGTTAACATGTCCCAACTGAAAGTTTAAATGAATGGGAACTTCTACATTTTCCAGCTTCCCAAGGGGTGATGATTAAAGTGATATACAGAGTTTCTACCTTGTGAGTTGCTTATCTTTTCTAAAGGAATGGAGAAGGGGCTAGATCCAGGGGAAGCACCTGTACAACTGTAAGGTCTGTGCTTTTGTCTGAAATCTATCAATACTCACCTCAATTACTAAGGTAAACAGAAATCCCCAACAGCGATTGGGACATAAATGATATATTATCTATTTCCTCTTTTTGCCATATAAGTCCTAGTGAAATAAATACTTAAGGAAATATTTGAGAGATTCTAAGGTGAAGAAGATTACTTGCTTATTTCAATGAAATATATTTTAGGGGTGGAGTTAGTCTTTAAAGGACCTCCTCAAAAATAGTTTAAAACATATTTAACTTTTAAGAGGCTGTGTGGATGGTGATTATTGCTGAGTCTCTGGAACGTCCTAAGGATAGGTAGTTTGGGTGGTGAGGGTTCCAATTTCCACCATCTTTTCCCATAACTTGGAGCTGGTACAGCCATCATTACCATGAACCTCAGTCTCTAAGATTTCTGTCAACTATCTATCCCACTATGTTTACTAGAGGATAGACAAACTACTTTTTCCTTAGTCCGTGTTGTAATTTTTTAAATGGAAACAACATTAAAGGAAAACAAAAGTTTGTAAATCTTAGCAATAGACAAAGTACAGAAACAGATTTGATTGGCACTCATTTTGAACATCTGACGCTAGAATTTTCCCCTCTCATTTCAACCCTTAGTGAACCTCTGGCTATTTCTTCCCACTCTTGCCCTTCCTCACCTCCTGGAAAAGACTGAATCTTTTTGGAGTGTTAGCCACTTATCTCTGATGTTTTTGAGAAAAAAGAGGGAAGTGGAAGCTCTTTCTAAATTCTTTAATTATATTCACATTTGCTATTTTAAAGATACATTAAAACTTCATCCAATTTCTAGTGATACTTCATTTAATCCTTGAGTATACTATTAT
Organism: Sapajus apella; assembly: GCF_009761245.1. Lineage (NCBI taxonomy): Eukaryota > Metazoa > Chordata > Mammalia > Primates > Cebidae > Sapajus > Sapajus apella. The sequence goes on from NW_022437042.1 coordinate 2,281,177, forward strand.
GTTTATGTGGAAACCTCATGATTTTTTAGTTAAAAAGATTATTACATTGAGATATGTTATTAGAGCACTCCACTACCTAACTTTAACATTTGTTTTAGGGTACATGATGCCTGGCTGTCAAAACACTTTGGAATAGACCGAAAATCGCAAACCATGCCTGCTCTTCGAAACAGATCAGGAGTAATGCAGGCTCGGCTTCAGCATCTTAGTAGCCTAGAAAGTTCATTCACACTTAATCACAGTAAGTGAAAATGTGTGTGGGGTACCCATTTGACCCTAAAGAAGTCCTGGTTTAAATAATAAAAACTTAAGGTGATGGACACCCTAAATATCCTGACTTGATCATTACACATTCTATGCATGTAACAAAATATCACCTGTATCCATTAAATATGTATGAAGAAAAGAAGTCCTGGTTTAAATTGCCAATATGATTAGAAATGACTTCCCATACATACATGTGTTTGCACCTCTCTGCTGTGTACTTATATATAATCAATTTCATTGTACATGACTATAAAATGGTAAAATACACATGGATTTTTCAACAATTTTAGATCATGGTGTTTTCTTCTTAGTGTCAAAAAATTAAATTTTTCCCATGAAATTTTTCCTGTTCTCTTATTTTTATATTGGGTATTCTTCATTCCTACTGTTAAACTTTAATGCAAATATTGACATCTTAATATAATAGTATGTGTAATATTTATTTAGTTACATTTGGTCATTTAATGATTAGGGAATAAACATGCTGAGTTGACTACAGAAATCAGTGAACTCTAAATGCTAGTTTGGCAAAGGTGTATTTCAGACAGGTTGAAGTATTGACAAGGCAAATAGGGCAAGAAGAGAAATCTTGCCCAACTGTGGAAGCTAGAGGATTATATAAATGGAAACTATTCTATGAAAAACAAATATTAATAACAACTCAAAGAGTGAGAATGTTTTGTTTCCACACAGTCCTCTGAAGGTTTCAGAAAAGGAAGCCAGCAAAACTGGCTTTGTGGTAAGACCTAGTAATAAAAGATAATGTCCTGCTAGACCCTGAGCTAATAGACTCAGGACCTTTAAATCTGCATGTTTTAAAGCCATCAGCTTCTTGTAAAAATATGATGAACCTACTTCCTTCCAGTTGCCTCCAAGATACCTTGTTTTCCTTCTGATTTAGAAACAAATCTTGTATAATTGGCATAATCCAAAATGTCTGACCATAAGGCACTACTGTGTATCTGGAGCTGAATTTCTATTCAGTGGTTTCTCATTTTTACCCACATAATTAGTGGCATGACTTAAAAGGCCTCCCTCATTATTTCCTAGTTACATGGCCAGAGTTCATCACTGAAACCTTGTCTCCAAAGAGGTGGGCACCTAATTATGTACTACAGAGCTGTTGATACAGAACTATAATGAAAACTAGTGAAATTGATTAACCTAGACTATATTTGATTAAGGAATTAAATATAGTATGACACTGTGAGCTCCCTTTCTTTTTTTTTTTTTTTTTCTTGTTTTTTTCTTTTCTTTCTCTCTTTTTTTTTTTTTGAGACAAGAGTATCACTCTGTCACCCAGGCTGGAGAACAGTGGCACAATCTCAGCTCACTGCAACCTTCACCTCCCAGGTTCAAGCAATTCTCCTGCCTCAGCCTCCTGAGTAGCTGAGATTACAGGTGTGTGCCACCATGCTTGGCTAATTTTTTGTGTTTCTAGTAGAGACAGAGTTTCACCATGCTGACCATGCTGGTCTCGAACTCCTGACCTCATGATCCACCAGCCTCAGCCTCTCAAAGTGTTGGAATTACGCGTGTGAGCCACTGTGTCCAGCTGAGCCCCCTTTCTTCTTGCTTGTCTCTCTCTGAGTCTTTGGGTAGAAAGTCATTCAACACTATTATGTGCATCTTCCTGTTGGGAAAAGTTTAATTTACTTTTTTAATTGTAGGTTCTACAACAACTGAAGCAGACATTTTCCACCAGGCACTTCTTGAAGGCAATACAGCTACTGAAGTTTCCCTAACAGTACTAGATACCATATCATTTTTCACTCAGTGCTTCAAGGTAAAAATGAATAGTTACAATTCAGTTGGTACCGTTGCAAAGAAACATTATACAGAAATTACCTAGTCAGATGTGTGGTAATGCAGTGAAAAAGGCTGACATGAATAGTCAGGAAAAGTGGATGGCAGTTCTAGTTTGGTTATCATGTGATCCTGGAAATCACTGAGACTGACTTGTGTCATCCATAAAGGAAAGGGAATGGACTAATTTGCCCTTAAGCTCCATTCTACCTCTTACATTCTATTAGATTTTCGTGTTTAATGGGAAGTTTGTTTTCCATACTTTAAATAGCCAGCAATTTTTAGCCCAAAATATGATTGGATCTGTTTCCCCAAATACCCATTGTGATGAGGTATCCTGTCAGGGTGGATGATGTCCAGGCAGGCTGGCTGGCTTCCCTAGTCAGGCACTTAGTGTTTTTTCTCAGATGTTTGCTTCTCAGTGCAAATCATTACTGCTACGATTTTAAAAAGAAGGTAAAAGCAATTATCTTGTAGGATTATTGGAGAGGGAAATGGGATAATGGATGCGAGAGTGCTTTGAAAAGTAAAAATGATGTGACTATAATGTAAGAACTCAAAGGTGAGAAATCTTGTGTGCTTTCACTTCAGTTATACAGATTTTTTTTTTCCCTTTTCTCCCTCTTCTCCAAGTAATTGAGTTAATTGCTTCGGCCCTCTAGATTTTCTATGGAAACCTGGCCTGTGCTTTTCAAAGAGGCTTATAAAGAAGAACTGAATTAGATACTAATATGAAATAGACTGTAGAATCCCTTTAATAAATAGGCTACAGATCCCTTTATGAAGTATTAGATTCATTCTATATTAAAATGCAACACAACTCCATTTTTCATCATGCCAATAAATAAGAAAGCCATTAGATCTCATGGTGTACATTGTATTCCTTCCTCCTATTCTGATACCTCTTCTTTATTTAACAAACATTTATATAATCTCTTGGTAGGTGTCAGGTACTATCTTAAGTGCTTTACAAATATTAACTCACTTTTTCATTGTAAGGCTGGGAATGAAAAAGGGGAGTCATCTTTTTGAAACAGTGGAAATGTTCTAAAATTAGATGGTGGTGATCATCCAACTCTGTTGCTGAATTTACTAACTGTAATTTAATTGTATACCTGAATCTGGTGAATTTTATGGTATATAAATTATATCTCAATAACTTAAAAATACAAACATGAACCCACTTTTAATCCTCATAATAACCTTATGATGTAGATACTGTTATTATTGCCTTTTGAAATGAAGAAACTGGGGCCCACAGGAGGCTAATGTCACATAGCTGGGCAGTGGCAGAATCAGGATTGAGATCTAGGCCAGTTATGAGAGAGCATGATTCTAGCCACTATACCATGCTTCGAAATACATTAAGGAAAATGCCAGAAAAATCAAACACCATTCAGGGATTCCAGCTGTCAGTATTATCATTAGATTGTTGTTGTTTTGGGTTTTGTTGTTTCTCGCCAAGTTGTAACCTACTGGTTAATTTCTTGAGGGATAGCAGGATAGGGCTGGAGAAACTAACCATTGCTGATTAAAACAAAGTTGACAAACTAATAGGTATTTCTCTACAATTTGTTGTTTCTTTGCAAGGAGCATTTAAACAATTTACATAGTCTGTTCAATTGTGATACCTGTTAATTGCCTGTACTCAAAGAGGGTTTAATTTGTCTTGAATGGCTAACCATATATTAAACATACTTTTAAAGTAAATTTAGATCATAATCTTATAAAATAGAATTGGTATTTTCATTCATTCATACATTACAATATTTGGTCTCTCTCAAAGAAATACAAAGGCTGATTGGCTTGTATTCACTTTTAATTTATTGATTTCTTAATTGAGAAGCAATATGGTATAGGTTAATAGAAAATAATATACTCTTCCCATAGTAGTCCTATATATTGCTGTGTTGCATTGAAAAAAAATTGCACCTGTTTAAAATGTTGGGATTAAGTATTCTACATGTCCTTTATGTAGTATTTGTTTGAGATTTCCAAGTTGAAAGATGGCACAAATATTTTGAAATTATTTGTAAGAGCCTTTTATTTTCCTGAAACTTCCAAACAGTGGTTTTTATAAACAGGTTTTGGTGAAATCAGTTCTCTCATTCTCAGTGAGGCATAAACCATATTTTTTAATGTTTTATAGACCCAACTTTTAAATAATGATGGCCACAACCCATTAATGAAAAAAGTGTTTGATATCCATCTTGCTTTTCTTAAAAATGGACAATCTGAAGTATCGCTGAAACATGTATTTGCCTCACTGAGAGCTTTCATCAGTAAGGTAAGGATAGAAGCTTGGGAGCAGCTGGTGGGCTCCCTTCATTGCAAAAAGGAGAGAAGGGAAAATGGGGATCATTGTGGTGACATACATGATGCCAGCTGGTGAAGCCATTATGTGCTACCTTTGTAAATAGAAATACAGAGCAACAAATTACAGACAGAGGGCCTGACCATAGACCCCCTCAAATCAGAAGCTACTTTTTATTTCACCCCATCATACCTAGAGGGAGGCACACACACATCAAGATACACATACACAGAAACAAATACCATCGGGTTAAAATAAGTCTGTATAGACCACTGGAGGTGGGCAAGAGAAACACTCTAATTTAGTAAAAGTGTTTCTGTAGCAATGGAGCTAGGATTTAATGTGGATTCAGCAAGAGATGAGACTAAAAATGCAAATGGAGTATAGATCATGTGGACTCAAGAGCTGGATTTCATCTTTTAGGCATCAGGTTCATGGAAGGGTTTTAAGCAGGGAAGTAACACAATTAGATTTGTATTAAGAGGGAATTGGTAAGGACAGGGGAACATCTTTTTAAACGTTCTGTGGAAGAAGGATTGGTGACACTATCAAAGGCAATAAAAAGACTAGTTGCAATAAGCTAGATAAGAAATGAGGGCTTGAAGTAAGGAGGTGACAGAGAATATATAAGAGTCAAAGGCAGATGAGACATGTTGAGATAGGATTTACAGGATTTAGTCATCGATCCACTGATAGTATGGTGGAGTGTGGTGGTTGATGTGAAATACAGGGGAAAGACTACATTTGCAGTAAAAGTTAATGAGTCCTGTTATATAGATCTGTTGAATTTGAGTACCTATGGGACATTAGGATATATGGATCTTTGCTCTGGAGAGGGGTCAGATTGGAGAGCCAGACTTGGAGTCACTCTCCATTCATCCATACTATATTTATTGAGCACCTTCTCTGTGTCAAGTGCTGTACTAGGTCCTGGAGATACAATGGAGATACAAAATATACCCTTTGCCCTCATGAAGAATTCGGCCTTAGTGGGGATAGGGGAGACAGAAAATAAATAATAAAAGAATCAGTAATTATAGGCCGGGCACAGTTGCTCACTCCTGTAATCCCAGCACTTTGGGAGGCCGAGGCGGGCGGATCACCTGAGGTCAGGAGTTTGAGACCAGCCTGGCCAACATAGTGAAACCCCATCTCTACTAAAAATACAAAAATTAGCCGGGCATGGTGGCAGGCACCTGTAGTCCCACCTACTCGAGAGGCTGAGGCAGGAGAATCACTTGAACCCGAGAGACAGAGGTTGCAGTGAGCCGAGATCACGCCACTGCACTCCAACCTGGGCGACAGAGCAAGACTCCACTTAAAAAAAAAAAAAAAAAAAAAAAGCATTGCAGAGAAACAACAACATAGAAGGGAGGTTCAAAGAGGAATCTGTAAGGGAGATGAGAGGAAATAGTCATAGAGGTGGGAAGAAAGGTAAGAAAGAAGGACATCATGGAAGCCAAAGAAGGAAGGAGTTCCAATGTTGTCATGATGTATACAGAGTAGTCAAATAACATAAACGGAGAAACAGATCTGTTAGAATTGGCAGTTAGGAGGTCATTGATGATTTTGGCCACTGCCCACTCAGAGAAGTGAGTGATGTGGTTAGAAAACAGTGTAGTGATGAGCTACACTATAGCTATGCTCTCTCTTAAATGTTTATTTTCATACCAGAGTATCTGCTTCATCCAGAGTTAGTCTGGTGAAGTTATTGGTGAGATTTCCCAATTGCCAATCAGAAAATTTTATTAAGCATTTGTTATCTGCATAGAATTACACTTAGTATTAAGGTGAAATAAAGGGTAGATTTCTATAATATGAGTCTAAATTCAAGGCTCCTAAGAAATAATTTTTAAAAGATGGTCCTCTAGCTTCACTATCTGAAAAACATCTATTGTGTACCCTGAAGCAGCTTTATTACTCTCTTACCTAGACCTATAAGCATGGGAAATTATAACAAGTCTATGTTATGTGTTTATTTTGTCTTACACAAAGCAGACTGAATACATTCTCAAAGGAACAGACTACTTGTCTCTTTTGATAATTAGTCACTTTCATACACTTTTTCTTTGCTAAAATGCATCTTAACTATCGGTGTTTATGCGAAGAGGATGCGTGTGTGTGTGTGTGTGTGTGGCGGGGGTGTACGTACCTCCTATATCCCATTTTGTTAAAAGATAAACTTTACTTGTTGAGTAGATTTTAGCTATAATTTTCTCAGCACTTGGATGTTCACAATAAAGGAACTGTTGAAATATAAAGCAGTAGAGTAACTAATGAAAATTGACCGTCCCATTTTTACGCCCCCATTTGAGACCCATCATTCATCATTTCAGACATTCTTTCAAAACATACTGAGAACCTGTTTATTGTATTATGGTGGTACAAAAGTAATTGCGATTTTTACCATTACTTTTATAGCATTTATATTCAGTACCTTTACATCTTTTAACAACTTGTATACTGACTTAAGTTCTGTTATTAACGCATGCTGGTGTTTATGTTAACTAGTTCAGGCTCTCTGGAGAGCAGAGCCTGCCTTATGTTGATTTAGTATCCTCAAAGCACCCAGCATAGTTTTAGGTGAGGATATAGAAGGTACTTGATATTCTATTGATTTTATGATTGGATTTTAGATACTTATTTCTGTTTTCCCTGTTCTTTAGTTCCCTTCAGCCTTTTTCAAAGGAAGAGTAAACATGTGTGCTGCATTTTGCTATGAGGTTTTAAAGTGCTGCACATCAAAGATTAGCTCAACCAGGAATGAAGCATCTGCACTTTTGTATCTTTTGATGAGAAACAACTTTGAGTATACCAAAAGGAAAACCTTCCTGAGGACACATCTACAGGTCAGTGAAAATAAAAGCACCTCTTCATCTTTCTTCTCTTCAGTCTTTAACCTCTAGATCAAGATCCAGAGCCACCCAACCAGCCCAATACAGTGTGGCCATCTAGCACTTGGCATGCGACTAGTCTAAATTTAGACGTGCTGAAAGTGTAAAATGTACTATAGCTTTTGAAGACTAAGTATGCAAAAAAGTAGAATATCTCAATTGTTTTATATTGATTATACATTGAAATGATATGTTGCCTGTATTAGGTTAAGTATATTAAAATAAGTTTCAGCTGTATCTCTTTTTAGTGTAGCTACTAGGTAATTGATAATTACGTATGTGGCTCATGCCATATTTCTACGGAACAGAGCTATTCTAGAGCAAGGATATTAAGAGCATAGGTTCTAGTTCTGATTTGTTTTTGTTTTTTGTTTTTTTGAGACAGACTCTTGCTCTGTTACCCAGGCTGGAATGCAGTGGTACAATCTTGGCTCACTGCAACCTCCACCTCCCAGGTTCAAGTTATTCTCCTGCCTTAGCCTCCTGAGTAGCTGGGATTAAAGGCATGTGACACTATGCCCAGCTAATTTTTGTTTTTTTAGTAGAGACGGGGTTTCACCATGTTGGCCAGGCTGGTCTTGGACTCCTGACCTCAGGAGATCCACACACCTCAGCCCCCAAAGTGCTGGGATTACAGGCGTGAGCCACCGCACCCAGTCTCTAGTTCAGATTTGAGGACTGCCACATCCTATATGACCTGGAGCAAGTTACTTCCTTAGCCTTTCAGTGCCTCAGCTTCTGCAAATTCAGTGGGGTAAATATTGTTACCTAGCTCATAGAGTTTTTATGAGGATTAAATGAGATGATTACATAACAAGCTTGTTAGATTTTATAGAACAGATGACACAGTTTATGTTTTTCATGCTCCAGTATGCCTACTTACTTTAAAAACGAAAGATGTCTCAAGGTTTAGTGGAAAGCATGGACTTTGGAATCAGGCCTACCTGTGCTTAAATCATAGCTTAAATCCTTACTTGCTGTGTGACCCTAAGCAAGTCACTCAATCTGGCCGAACCTGTTTCCTTATCTATAAAATGAGACTGGATATTTCACTTTGCAGTGTTACCCTGAGGATTAAAACAAGGTGCATGTAGTGCCTGATGCAATGTGTAGCACATGATTAATACTTCCTACATGATAGTCATTATTCAACATCTCCACACTTTGGGGTTTATTGGGTGAAATAGTTCTGAACTAAACCACAATTGGGACTGCTTGACTCAGTGGCCCTCATTGTAATATAAGAAATCCTTGGTCCTTTTTATATCTTCACTGCCATGGTCTGTCCCATTAGAGTTGTTTACTGGAGACAAGATTATTAATGGAGAAACAACCATAAGCAGCTTGTCGAAAGCAGAAGAATGTAACCCCCTTATATATGAAGAAAATACATTATGATGGTACAGTGTAGAATCTTTAAAAGAAGCATTTCATGTGAGTGCTTATGTACTTATAAAATGATGAGAATAAGCATCATTTGTTCAAAAAGTATTTAGAAAATAATGTTTACTTCTTCCCACAGATAATAATTGCTGTAAGCCAACTGATAGCTGATGTAGCACTAAGCGGAGGATCAAGATTTCAGGAGTCTTTATTCATAATCAATAATTTTGCAAATAGTGACAGACCTATGAAGGTATGTTCTCATTTCAAATAATAAATTAGAACCACCTTTACTATCAGGGAAATTTAAACTCTTAAACTGTTATTAGATTCATAGCTTTGGATAGTATAGAATGTGTGGAATGTGAGTTTCATGAGTTAAGGGCTTTGACTTGTACATCACTATATAGTACCTAGAACACTGCCTGGTACATAGCAGATATTCAATATCAGTTTAGTGGATAGATGAATGAATATACTATATATTGATAGTTGTTATGGCAAGTCGAATCTGAATTGTTTTTCTAGACTTCATTTCCAAACTTGCTCAGAAAATACATAGATCCTTTCTTTCTTTACAATTATTAATCTTGGTTAAATAAGCACTGAATTTGAAATTTCACAAAATCTCACATAGAATAGTTAACAGTTGCCTGATCCATTGCCAGTGGATGAGGAATGGCACAGAAGGGATTCATTATTTGATGGTTTCGTGAGTTTTAAAAATTATCTGTTAACAGATTGTAGCTTGCTGTAGATACTTATTGGCAAATCCATGCCCAGGGCTGTCATTCTTTAGCACCAGTTTCTTGAGGCCAAACCCAAGACTCTGACCACTGTTCTGCTTTCTTTCCTATATGCTTAAAACTTATAGCACTGTAAAAATGCATCTGTTGCTTCGTTGCGTGAAGTACAGGTTCTAATCTTCAGTGTCACATGTATACAAGTGAAGAAGAATTTTTTGCCAATAGAGGACTTTTCCTCCCAGAAGAATGAATCATCCTCATTCTTGGGAAAGTTCATCTTCCAGCACAGTTTGCCAATATTGTGTAAAATCTGAAAAAGATTAAAAGCTCATATTCACAGCATATTTGATGTTTGGATATGTAGAATCTGTGTACCAAAAAATATTCCCATAGGAATGTTGCTTGCACTGAAAAATAACAGTGTGTAGTGCCAGCCGCTCTCAGGCTGGGAAAGTTTGCTTTTCAGCCAGCTCTACCAGTTCCCCAGGGAATCAGTATAACACTCTAGCTAATCCTGTGAGCATAGAAACAAGTTATACCACTTATGCTTATACTCTAAGAAATTGTTTTTACCAGTTGTCACCATCCTTAATACCATGTTATATAGGTAAATTGGTAAGCTTTTCCGAGTAAATGGGGTTTGTATATGCTCTCCTTGATAGGAAATCTTTTCTTTTCCTTAACTCATTTATGAAATGACTTAGTTTTATTCTGTTAAGGCAGTCATTACCAACAAACCCTATTACAAAAAGCTACGCCTTTCCCCTGGTGAATGGGATCTGTATTAATGTATATAAAAGAACTTTATGTATATAATTATTGTTTTTAAAGGAATCAAATTTTTTTTATTTCTTTCTATCTATCTATTTATTTATTTATTTATTTTGAGATGGAGTTTCGCTCTTGTTGCCCCAGCTGAAGTGAAATGGCCCGATCTTGGCTCACTGCAACCTCCACCTCCCAGGTTCAAGCCATTCCCCTGCCTCAGCCTCCTGAGTAGCTGGGATTACGGGCATGCACCACTGTGCCCAGCTAAGTTTTATATTTTTAGTAGACACGGGGTTTCATCATGTTGGTCAGGCTGGTCTCAAACTCCTGACCTCGTGATCCGCCTGCCTCGGCCTCCCAAAGTGCTGGAATTACAGGTGTGAGCCACCACACCTGGCCAATTTTTTGTATTTTTAATAGAGGTGGGGTTTCACCATGTTGGCCGAGCTGGTCTTGAACTCCTGACCTCAGGTGATCCACCCGCCTTGGCCTCCCGAAATGCTGGGATTACAGCCATGAGCCACTGCTCCTGGCCAAGAAGGCAGTTTTTAAAACCATTTCCCCCACATTTTATTGTGTTCATATTGGCAAGCTCCCTAACTCCTATACCTCTTTCTCATCATCTCTGAATCATATAGATAATTGTGATTACTCTGGTGCAGCTTAAGAGGATGTGATAGGACTTCCTTAGCAGAGGCTAGGATAAAGAGGAAACTCTTGTTCTTGGGGCCAAAAACAAACTTTGAAAGCTTAATGATCTCTCTAAACTTTCTGGAATATTCTGTGTGATTCATGACCTCTCATTTGTATAAGTAGACATTTTTGCAGTATGGTTTTCACCTTAGTGTATGTGGTAGTTAATGGATGCAGTAGGTGTGCACATCAGAATGGAAGAGTGGCTAAGAACATCAGCTCTAGAGCCAGACTGCCTAGGTGAAAATCCTGTCTCTAACATAAACCAATTTTGAGACTTTGGTCAAGCATTTAAATGCTTTTTAATAATGGTACTGGCCAGGCAGGCATGGTGGCTCACACCTGTAATCCCAGTACTTTGGGAGGCTGAGGCAGGCGGATCACCTGAGGTGACGAGTTTCAGACCAGCCTGACCAACATAGAGAAACCCTCTCTCTACTAAAAATGCAAAATTACCCCAGCATGGTGGCACATGCCTGTAATCCCAGCTACTTGGGAGGCTGAGGCAGGAGAATTTCTTGAACCTGGGAGGCAGAGGTTGCAGTGAGCTGAAATCATGCCATTGCACTCCAGCCTGGGTAACAAGAGCGAAACTCTGTCTCAAAATAATAATAATAGTACTTACAGGGTTATCATAAAAATTAAAACATGCAAAGAACCCAGACCAGTGCTTGGCACATAGTAAGCTGTCAATTTTTGGTTACTGTTACAAGAAAATGGCAAACATAGATCACTCCCATGGCTGTGGAAATCACAATGGAGGATCTGGGATTCAAAGCCAGGTAGTCTGGCTCCAGAGCTCATGCTTTTACGTCCTGTGAATATACTGCCACCAAGGTTAGAGCCTTCAAAGCCTGGGCTAGTTACATATTTTTAAAATAATTTATTTAAAATTCTTTCAGTGGTACTATATGCAATACCAAGAGCTGTAACAGGAAGTGAAAATCATATTATGTCCTCAGCATTGGATTACAAGCCTTAGAGCTCATCGATATTGTTGTTCAACATGTCTTTTTTGTTTGTTTTGAAATTAGGCAACTGCCTTTCCCACAGAAGTCAAAGACTTGACCAAGAGAATCCGCACTGTTCTTATGGCCACTGCCCAAATGAAGGAGCATGAGAAAGACCCTGAAATGCTAATTGATCTCCAGTATAGCTTAGCCAAGTCCTATGCAAGCACCCCAGAGCTCAGAAAAACCTGGCTTGATAGCATGGCCAAGATTCATGTTAAAAATGGAGATTTTTCAGAGGTGACTACTCAAAGTTTGGTTCTAAACAATCCTCCGAAACACCTTGAGCGTGTTCTGACAGTTATTTCTTTGTCATCCTTTTTCAGGCTGCGATGTGTTATGTCCATGTAGCAGCTCTAGTTGCAGAGTTTCTTCATCGAAAAAGTAAGATATTTCTGTTCTTAGAGATGGGGGATTTTCATTTAGCATAATAGTTTTTATCTTTGTAGCTTAACTATGAATATGATATAATTGAACTCTGAAAAATATGTTCACCCTTGGCCTTATTCAGTGTTAAAAATAAGCTGTTATAAAAGAAAACTGAATTGTTCGTTGTCCCTTTTGCTTTCATTAGAGGTTACAAGAAAAGTTAAATAGTTACAGGGTGGCCAGGTGCAGTGGCTCATGCCTGTACTCCCAGAGCTTTCACAGGCCGAGCTGGAGGATTGCTTGAGGCCAGGAGTTTGAGAGCAACTAGACAACAAAGCGAGATCCTATACCTATTTTAAAATAAAATATAAAAAAGAAAAAAATAGTACAGGGCCAAACCTGATGCCCAGTGTTTATTTTCCAAGACTGTCCATCCCTGGAAGACTGCCACAAATTAAATTCTTCTCAAGGCTCAAGTTGGGATAACACAGATTACTTGTTCCCCCCTCATCACCAACTGCCCATAGACTATGTCTCTCCAGCCACTTTAGTGCAGTGATAACTGGGTATTAAAAGGGGGTCATACCCTTGAAGGGCTTCAAGCCAGCAGCTCCGGAGTCCTAATTTAAGATCCCTAATTCAGGAAATCTACCTGGAAGTGTTCCTTTCCATAAACAAGTATTGTTGACTACTACTTAACAGCATTGTTGAACAGACTGCATCTGCTCAAATAGTAACCCAGTTAAGTTAGGTTTAATCACTGATTGGCAGTGGAGATTGCAACCAAGAAATCTCTATGTCAATGTCCCAGCTACTTCCTTCAAGGCAGTGGAATGAGTAACAATATGACAAAATGAAACCAACTTATTAAAGGAGTCATATCACTCTGGCTTTAGCTGTAGGAACACAACCATATTTTGTTTTGTTTTATTTTTTAATTCCAGAATTCCTACAATTAATTATGTATCTCTCATTTTACATTGAGGCTCAGTGTTCGATTGCCTCATATAATAATACCCATGTGGAGAATCTTTTTCTAAAAAGAATCTTGGCTGGGTGTAGTGACTCACACCTATAATCTCAACACTTAGGGAGGACTGGGCAGGTGGATGACTTGAGCCCAGGAGTTTGAGACCAGCCTGGGCAGGATGGTGAAACCCTGTCTCTACAAAAAATACAAAAATTATCTGGGCATGGTGACACATGCCTGTGGTTCCAGCTACACAGGAGGGTAAGGTAGGACCATAGCTTGAGCCTAGGACACTGCTCCAACCTGGGTGACAGGGCGAGACCCTGTCTCAAAAAAAAAAAAAAAAAAAAAAAAGATTCTTCTCAAATATAATTAAAATGCAGATTTGTTTTGCTTATATTTTAAATTAATACTTTCTGTTTGACTCTGGAATTCTTTTGAACAATCTATGTGTTTGATATATTTAGTTTTTCCTTTTAATATACATATGTGGGTTTTAAACAGAGAAAGAGATTAATTATCAAAATGAGGCCCCATTTGAGGGTTTGTTTTTTTTTTAATCACTGGTATGCCTATGAAATCACAGTATCTGTTGAAATTACACACTTGAAATTCCAAACAAACTGACAGATACAAGAATCTTAAACACAGTATTGTGATTTTAAGTACATCTTCAGAGAAATAGGTTAATATTATATCATCTTTTTAATTAGTAGAAATCCGGCTGGGAGTGGTGGCTCACACCTATAATCCCAGCACTTTGGGAGGCTAAGGTGGGTGGATCACCTGAGGTCTGGAGTTCGAGACCAGCCTGGCCAACATGGTAAAATCCCATCTCTACTACAAATACAAAAATTAGTCAGGCATTGTGGCAGAAGCCTGTAATCCCAACTACTCGGGAGTCTGAGGCAGGGAAAATCACTTGAACCCAGAGGCAGAGGTTGCAGTGAGCCAAGGTCATGCCACTGCACTCCAGCCTGGGCAACAAGAGCAAAACTCTGTCTAAATATTAATAATAATAATAATAGAAATCTGAAGATTTTTATGTTTACTAGGTCTAAAACTGTACTTTTTAGATTTTGAAAATAATTATATTAAAACTATTTCCCTATAATTTTTTTGTGTTTTTCACAAGTGCAAAGACATTAAAAGCTAAGGAAAAATCAAGAATTATTTATCTTTATTATCAGTCCTTAGGCTTTAGAAATATAATTTCTTGCTAGGTTTTTTTCTGGACATTAGCATGAAACAGCTAGCATAAACACTAAACTGATATGTTTCAGCAAGTGCAAATAATATTTTTTAACTAGCCATTTATGTATTTCATAGTACCCTCAAGGTTTTTTTTTAAATAATTTATCCTTCATAGAAATCAAAGCACTCTTCGCTAAAGAGGAGAAAACAAAAAATAATGTTTAAGAGAATTTACATATTTTTTATAAGTGCCATTTAAACATTTTTTAAATTAAATTTTAAGTTCTGGGATACATGTGCAGGACAGATGTGTAGGTTTGTTACATAGGTAAACAAGTGCCATGGTGGTTTGCTGATGCCATCAATTTTTAAACCTAGAAAATTCTATTTGCCTAAAGTAGAAAACCTTCTTCTAAAATAGTGGTAGTAGTAAAAATCCTCAGGGTTTTCCCTACTTAGCTTCAGTGATCCAAAACACCTTTTTTTTCTTAAATAGCTGATTATGCTAGCTATACCAAGGTCGGCTACTGGTTTAAAACACACGTTATAAACATAAACTGACTATTATTCTAAGTGAACTAACTCAGGAATGGAAAACGAAATATCGTGTGTTCTTGCTTATAAGTAGGAGCAAAGCTATGAGGATGCAATAGCATAAGAATGATATAATAGACTTTGGGGACTTGGGGGGTCGGGGAGGGATATGAGACGACTACACATCGGGTACAGTGTATACTGCTCGGGTGACAGGTACACCAGAATCTCAGAAATTACCACTAAAGGACTTATCCATTAACAAAAAAATCACCTGTTCCCCAAAAACTAATTTTGAAAAACCCATAATCTGTTAACCTCCCATCTGTTCTGAGAAAGCCACAATCCCCCAGCATTAGTGAGCTCTTTGAAGTCTAGAAAAGACCTGGCAATTGACTGAGTAAGTAAAAATACATTTGAGTGCAGAACTGAAAAAAAAAAAAAAAACGTGTAACTTACACTTAAGACCAACGTATTTGACAAAGGTAATTGGGCACCATTAGAAGGAGCCCAATTTTTTTTGTTTGTTTTTTTGTTTTTTGAGGCGGCTGCTCGACCTGTCACTCAGGCTGGAGTGCAGTGGCACGGTCTTGGCTCACTGCAACCTCTGCCTCCCAGGCTCAAGCGATTCTCCTGCCTCATCCTCCTGAGTAGCTGGGATTACAGGCAAGTGCCACCACACCCGGCTAATTTTTGTATTTTTAGTAGAGACAGGGTTTCACCATGTTGGTCAGGCTGTTTTCAAACTCCTGACTTTGTGATCCACCCACCTTGGCCTCCCAAAGTGCTGGGATTACAGGTGTGAGCCACCGCGTCCAGCCTAGAACTCTGTTTTCTATTATTAAGTGCACTTTGATAATGAAGCCAACAGGGAAAGAGCATTAGATACATACATCCCTGATACATATCCATTTTAAATCCCTGATATATATCTATTGCCAAAAATGTTTTGTTTTCTTTAACTCCTAACCAATTTCTCTTGAAGCACATTATAAAACATTTTTAAATCAAGATAGAATAAAATGCTACTCGTCAGTTGACACATTGGAAGCAGATGTCCTACTATGTAGCATTTTTAAGGAAAAAAAATACTTTGTCTTACTGGATCCATTGCCTAAGCAGGAAAGGGCTTAGGGGCCCTTGCCCCCCAAAAGTGACTACACAATACCCAGGAGGGATCATTTCTAGATTCTTTTCTTCACTGTATCAGGCACTGAACTGACAGGAAATGGGAAAGGAAGTATGCAGTTGTCCCTGCCCCCACCCCCACCCTACCTTCAAACTTCTTTCAGGCAGCCTGAGCTCTTGCTTGTTCTACCAGAGAGACTTAAGGATTACTATTCTCTTTTCTTTATTGAAGGTACCTCAAAGTGATAATACTGAGGGTCAGCTATTCTCCCTCCCAAAAAAACATAAAATAAAAAACAACTCAGAATTTGCTTATTTTTATTTTGTTTGAGAACCTCAAAATTTCTAGATCACATTCTCCCTTTTTTCTTTTCTTTAAAAAGGGTACAACTGTTTTCCCCAGGGAAGACAAGAGTCAAGTCTCTGCATTCTTTCACCACCAAACAGCATCCTAGGTTCAGCAAAGCTTCAGGCCTGCAAGGATTCACCCAGCAACCCAGAAAAAGGAATTTCCTTTCCCATAGAGTCTGTTTTTTTCATTCCTTATAGGGTAATGTTGCTCTCTTTCCCAAGTCTTTGTACCCAGGATCTGATAGCTTGAGTTTCACAAAGCTTTTTATTCCCTCATTCTTTCCTAGTTTTCCCTTCTTATCCTCCACTCAGGACTCTTAGCTCTTATCCTTATTCTGACCAGCCATCCTTTTTTTTTTTTTTTTTTTATCAAGGATTGCGCTACTGTCCCATCTTCCATACCCCTTTTCACTTTTTTTCACAGGATAACTTGTATTCAAGGTTGTGATCTCTATCTGAACAGTTTCCGTCTTGCTTTCCCTAGGACAGCTGTCAGGAATACAGAAGTTACAGCTATAAACAGCAAGGTCAAGAGTCCTGATCAAATACCAGAGAAACTGATAGCAGACTGTCCAGGACCACCTTCTACAGGGCTGCATAGGTGTACATGAGATCCCTCAAACAAATGCCTCCTTCTGTTGGGATATGTACACTGGCCAGTTTAGACTCAGCAACTTGTTTCATCTGAAAATCTTTCCAGAACTAAGGGGAATCAGGATTTTCTCCAAGCATTTTAAAGAATCTAACAAACAAAGGGTCCTGATATAATTGGATATTGATTGGTGTTGATAACTTTAGCAAAAAGGGGGAGGAATATAGTCATCTCTAGGTAGAAATAAATTATCAGGCAGATGCATTAAGATAACACACTTAGCAAGAATATTGGACACTGAAGCTGAAAATTCACAGTAGTAGTCTTTACACTAGATAACTCAGACACAACTTTCAAAAGTGGATGTTTATGTCTTTGTTCTTGAGATAAACCATAATGTTCTGTACTACTACTTAAGATACACCAGAAGACTCTCTAGCAAGATGCTTTTAGCCTCATCTGATCTCTGGCATAGGAGTGTGCCCTTCTTCATCCTCCCTTAAATCCAAGCATTCTAGAAAAACCCTATATTTGGAAATGACTTAAAGTAATAATCTCTTCTGAATGGATGGGAATTTTTTTCCCAGTCATGGACCTAGCTGCCTGAGGCCTTCAGGGACTGACGATCTTCTTCGATAAAGCCTATGTTCTTTGTCTCTTCATTCAAGTCTTGGGCCCTCTTCTTTATGTCCTAGCTCTTGACTTTATAGTGGTGATCAAGTGGGATGGTTTCTTCTAAATTTCAAAAAGTTCTAATGCACTACTGCACAAAGAGTATCCCACAGACCAGCTGCTAGTCTGGGAGCTGTTTTCACATGTTTACAACAAGATAAGGAGTATTGTCCTGAATGTAAATCAACCATGTCATTAAATACTCTGTTTATTCAACTGACTCGTTCTTTTTAATAGACTTGTTGAAGAAGGAAATGAGGAATTGATTTACCTTCTGGTAAAAGTTCTTTATCTTGTTATGGTCTAGTACTTTGAATAGAACTCTCTAGAGGTCTGTAACAGACTGTTTTAGGCATGCTTATCTTCAGAAATGAAGCAGGCTATGTTTTATCTTCAGTGCCTTTTATTACCTACTTTATTTGAACAAAAATGGTCCTACAGTTTGGTAGGACAAAGTAAATATCACTTTCATTCCTGGATCTCCTTCTTCCTTAATTAAAACTCACTGACTACTCTCATGTATTTCTCCCTTCTTGAAAAAGTATTTCAAAGCCGAGCACAGTGGCTCATGCCTGTAATCTCAGCATTTTGAGAGTCTGAGACGGGCAGGATCGCTTGAGCTCAGAAGTTTGAGACCATCTTGGGCAACATGGCGAGACCTGGTCTCTACAAAACATACAAAAATTAGCTGGCTGTGGTGACTTGCACCTGTAGTCTCAGCTACTTGGGAGGCTGAGGCAGAAGGATGGCTTGAGTCCGGGAGGTCGAGGCTGCAGTGAGTTATGATCACACCACTTCACCGCAGCCTAGGCAATGGGGTAAGACCTTGTCTGAAAAAAAAAAAAAGTATTTCAAAATAACTCTATCTTCCCCTACCAGACTTTCATCTCTCTAAGAAGTGTGGTTCCTGCTGCTATGTCTGGTTCCTACCCATGTTCTGTCAAGCATCTTACCCAGAAGGTATATGTCTAGTGATTAGGTTTCATTTAGACAAGAAGAGTTGGAAAAATCCAAGCCCTGATACATAACCTCTTTTCCACCAGAATTCTGACAAATCTCTTCAACATGAGGTCTGATTTTTTAAACCTTCCTTCTTCCCTCCCCAACCTCTAACAGGAAGATTATCAGATACTTAGTTGTAAGGAAAGGTCATTATTTTTAAGTATCACTGTTAGACTATAGAACAGTAGATTGCAACAGCCATTTTGTTTGTTTGTTTTTTGGGTTTTTTTTTTTTTTTTGTATGTGTGTGACTAGCTCCTATCAGAAGGGAACTTTTTGAATGACTAACAGGTTATGTTATAAAGAGGCAGAATTTTCCTTGAACTCTAAAATTACAGCTGACTTAGATAAAGGTAAAGGCAGACACAGTAGGAATGTTTCAGACATGTTCCTCTGTCTAGAATCTATGGGGGAACCATGTGGCCTTTACACCTAGACTTTTGCTTGACAGTAACAATTTGGTCCAGAAGCCTGCAGCAGCTGTTTTCAGCTTAAGTTCACTTCCTACTTCCCGGGTGTCCAGCTGGCAGCAATGATTTTATTCTACCTTGAGAAAGCTAGTTTATTTGTTGGTAGGCTTATTTGCTAATAATAATTCATTGAGTATATGCTGGGCTCCATTCTAAACACTTTACATTTCATTTAATTCTCATAGCGTACTTATTATCCCTGTTTTACAGATGATAAAACTTTTTATAGTCCCAGGGAGATAAACATTAGCACAAAATCACACAGTTAGTGGTAGAGGTGAGTCTATGTAACTCCAAAAGTGATGGTTCTTCCAGTACCCCGTCCTGTTTTCTCTAGGATGCTTCATTCCTGCCATCTCTTGTTATTTCCTGACTCTCTTAAAAGTCCAAGGCCAGACCTTCTCCAACATCTCACTTCCTCTCCCAAATCTCAGTGAAATTAGGCACTAGACATGGTTACCAAAGATCACTTAGTGGTTACCTGAAAAGTGGCTGTCCTCTTGTTTAGATAGTAGAACACAAATGTATACAGGATCAAAGTTTAAATAAAAATGTTTAGATCACACTAGGTGAACATCTATATTAGCCATTGAAGGGGATACATAGTCACAGATTAAAGCTTATTCAGGCCAGGCGTGGTGGCTCACGCCTGTAATCCCAGCACTTTGGGAGGCTAAGGCAGGCAGATCACGAGGTCAGGAGTTCGAGACCAGCCTGGCCAATATGGTGAAACCCCGTCTTTACTAAAAATACAAAAATTAGATGAGCATGGTAGCACTTGCCTGTAGTCCCATCTACTCAGGAAGCTGAGGCAGAAGAATCACTTGAACACAGGAGGCAGAGGTTGCAGTGAGCCAAGATTGCACTACTGCACTCCAGCCTGGGCAACAGAGTGAGACTCCATCTCACAAAACAAACAAAAAAGCTTATTCAATAAGTAACTCTTGCTCATTTTGTGGGTGGAGAAACTAATAAAATATGTAGTAGATAGAAACAAATTTTAATTTTTTTGTAAGTGAAAATTGTACTTAAACTTTGATTCTCACAAAAATATGTGTTTATTTTAAATAGCCCATCTCTGTAAGGCTCACTGTTATTTATTAAATACCTTCTCATAAATTTACTGTTTTTTTAATTCACACAGAATTATTTCCTAATGGATGTTCAGCCTTCAAGAAAATTACTCCCAATATAGATGAAGAAGGAGCAATGAAAGAAGATGCTGGGATGATGGATGTCCATTATAGTGAAGTAAGGATTCCAGGGCCTGCATTGCCAGTTGTATAAATTGCACTTCTTAAAATTCATGTATATTAAACAATTATTACAGCTAACCTAATTTTGAAGGTAACTAAGGGTTAATGAACTTTAGGTATTAAAACTATCCAGGACAAAGATATTCCTGTTTAGACGGCTCTGTCTCTTGAACTAGTCCCATTGTCTAGTTTTAGAAATGCAACATTTGCCATCCTCAAGTCACCATCCCAATAACTAGATAAGAGTCAAAATACATTGGAAAATTTTCCATAAAAAATAGAATTAACATTGTCCTTTACTTCAGCTAAGACACAGTATGTACAAAAGTATTTTTCAATGGAATTTTCTGCTCTAAACATCACATGGATAGAAAACAGCTTTGGCTGTCAATCAGCCACCAAAGATTTATTGAGCATTGACTTATGAGCAAGGCCCTGGATTCAGTGACCTAGGAGGTTTAAATAATTAGGTTTGACTAGTCCCTGACCTCCAGGGTCCACCTGAAGAGATAATACATGTACATGAAATGGAAAAAAGTATGACTTCTGAATAATATTTGAATAATGTAGACAAAAAGTGCAATGCAAAGTCAAAGGTGAAAGATGCCTTAGAGCTCAGGTAGAACAGAGGAGGTATGATCAGAGAGTGATTGGAAGAATGAGGACACCCTTGAAGGCATTCTAATAGGCAAACAGCAGGGACCATGACAAAGGCAGGAAAGTGTAAGACATGTTTGAGGCACAGTGAGTGGATCCTTTTGGCTATACCTGTAAGTGCCCATAGAGACGAGTATTAGTTGAGGCCAGATTTTGAGAAACTTTCGGTGTCTGGACTTTATTCACTAGAATGTTGAATAGATATCAAAGATTTTTGAGCAAGATAATGACTAGATGAAAGCAAGGAAGAGGGAAGGGTAATTTGGTGATGATGTGGGAGATGTATTGAAGATATAGGGATAGAAGCTAAAGGCAGGGGCTAGAGAGAAGGCTGCCCTAATTATCCAGATATGAGTAGTTAAGACTTAAACCAGGTAGTGAAAGATTTAGGAAACACTGTGAGGAAAGAAGATTTTGCTGGCTGTGGGAGGGGAAGGGTCAAAGGTAGCACTAAGATTTCAGGTCTGGAGGTTAGGAGAAATGATAGATGGATGGTTTTGCAGGAAAAATGATGAATTTCACTTTATAGCTGAGTTGATTTTGAAGTGAAAACTTACCAAAATGGAAATAACCATGAAGCCATTAGAAATGTGGAACTGAGGCCGGGTGCAGGGGGTCACGACTGTAATCCCAGCACTTTGGGAGGCCAAGGTGGGCAGATCACCTGAGGTGAGGAGTTAGAGACCAGCCTGCCCAACATGGCTTTACTAAAAATACAAAAATTAGCCAGGCATGGTGGTACCTGCATGTAATCTCAGCTGCTCAGGAGGCTGAGGCAGGAGAATCACTTGAACTCAAGAGGTGGAGGTTGCAGTGAGCCAAGATTGTGCTACTGCACTCCTGCCTGGGTGACAAAGTGAGACTGTGTATAAAAAAGAAAAATAAAACAAACATGAAACTGAATCTAAGGAGAGTGATTAGGGTTAACAAAACACATCTGGAAGTCATATCCTTATGAAAACCAAAAGAGAGTGAATGTTAGACATAATACAGTGAGTGAAGACCACATAATCAAGGACTGAACCATGGGGAAAAGTTCACCAAGAGTGTAAACAAAGAAAACAAGAAAGAAACACACAAAAGCAGAGAGATTGAAGTTATAGTCCCATAAGATTACATTTCTTTAAAAAGTTGTATTAAACAATGGGATTAAAATTACAGTGATACATTTCATAAATGCCTTATGAATTGATTTTTAAAAATACACAAATCTCAACTTAGCTCTGGTTTATTTAGCTAAATTAATGACATACCGAGAAGCTTTATCTACTATTTCTACATAGTCTCTCTCCCTGTCGGTAAAATAAGGACAATAATACTATCGTGGTCACTTCACAATATATGTGACAACTTTAAAAGTCATGAAGTGGGAGAATAATGTCAGGTTTCATCATTGACCTACTTGGCAGTAGAATTTCTTAAAGGCAAGTTGGTGTCCTTGTACCTTCAGAACCTACAAGAATAGATACTTAAAATATGTTTGCTGAATTAATTGATCATAACAGAGAAGCAAGATACTTGAATTTTTATTCCAGCTCAATTTTTGACTGTGTAGCCTTGGACAAGTTAATTCATGTTTCTGGATCTTAGTTAGATTAAGATGATTTCCCAGAGACCTGCAGGTTTTGCAGGCTGACAGCAGAATGATTCAGAGGATTTCATGGGGGCTAACTGGTTCAGCACAACCGAACTTAGATCCTTGCCTTCTATACAACAGCTTCAGCGTATTCATAGAAATGGCTTTGAGCTTGACCCTTTTTTACTCTTAAGGAGAGCAATAACTTTTCTTACTAATCAAAAACTGTAATTAGTTTTCTGTGTAAACACATTCGTTGAACATCTTTTGGGTTCTACAAGTAATTTATACATACTTTTATTTGATGTATACAGGTAGAATCATGTTCTACCAAGTGCCACTTTATGTTTCAGTTTGCATAATAAGGCTTCTTCCTTATATTCTAGCCAATTTTAAAAAAACTGACAATAGCCAGGTGCAGTGGCTCATGCCTGTAATCCCAGCACTTTGGGAGGCCGAGGTGGGCAGATCACAAGGTCAGTAGATCGAGGCCATCCTGGCCAATACGGTGAAACACCATCTCTACTAAAAATACAAAAAATTAGCCAAGCCTGGTGGCACACACCTGTAGTCCCAGCTACTCAGGAGGCTGAGGCAGGAGAATCACTTGAACCTGGGAGGCAGAGGTTTCAGTGAGCCGAGATGGCACCACTGCACTCCAGCCTGAGCGACAGAGTTCCGTCTCAAAAAAACAAAAACAAAAACAAAAAACCTGACACTGATTTAGAAGTTCCATTGAAATGAAAAATACAAACTGTTGTCCATTTAGTGCTTGTATTTAAATATGTGAGTTAACCCAGTAACGATGAAATCAAATTTGTTTCTAAAAATGTATTTCTGACTTGATTTGCAACAGTTTTTTTTTTTTTGTCTGTGATACAGCCTTAGGAGGTCCTGATGACATGTGCCCCTGTAATAGATTTTTAGTTATGATTAATATATAATTGGGCTGGGCATGGTGGCTCACGTGGTGAAACCCTGTCTCTACTCAAAATACAAAAATTAGCTATGTATCATGGCACAGGCCTATAATCCCGGCTATTCAGAAGGCTGAGGCACAAGACTCTCTTGAACTCCAGGGGCAGAGGTTACAGTGAGCCAAGATCATGTCACTGCACTGCAGCCTGAGCAACATAGCGAAACTCTGTCTCAAAAATAAAAATAAAAATGATATAATTAATATGTAATAAAATCTTAAGCAATTTGATGAATTCTGACAGTTGTATACACCCATGTAACCTACCATCAGAAACAAAAAATAGAACATGCCCATTCCTTCAGGAAAGGTTCCCTTGAGCCCACTTCCAGCCAGGCTCCCCCACCTCTACCATCTGATTTCTATCACTATAAATTAGTTTTTATGTCATAAAAATGGAATCATTCAATATGTACCCTTTTGTATCTGGCTTCTCTTGTTTAACCTGATGTTTTTGAGATTCATCCATATTGCTGAGAATATCAAAAGTTTGTTCTTTTCCGTTGTCTTTATATACAAATTTTAAATTCATTCAGTTGATGGATTTTGAATTGTTTCCAGTTTCGGGCTGTTATAAATAAATCTACTTTCAACATTCCTATCTATGACTTATTGTTGACATATGCTTTTTTTTTCTCTTGGGTAAATACCTAGGAGTGGCACTGCTGAATCCTAGGGAAGATATATATTTAACTTTTAAGAAATTTCCAAAGAGTTTCTCAAAGTGGTTGGACCATTTTATGAAGTTTTCCAGCAGTACATGAGAGTTCTAATTGCTCCACATCCTCCCTAATATCTGATATTGCTAGTCTTTTTAAATTTTAGCCATTTTATTAAGTGTGAATCAACATCTCATTCTGGCTTTTATTTGTATTTCCCTAATGATTGATCATAGCTAGCACCTTTTCAGGTGTTCCTTGGCCTCTTTTATATTTTCTTTTCTGAAATGTGTGTCTTTTATCCATTTTAGAAATTATATTGCTTACTTTTCATTGTTGTTTTATGGGAGTTCTTTCTTGGATATAAATCAGTTGTCAGATGTATTTGCTGTAAATTTATTTACCAGCCTCTGACTTGTCTATTCACTTTCTTAATTGAGTCTTTGGTTGAGCAGAAAATTTTAGTTTTGGTGCATGTGTGTGTATGTGTGTGTGTGTTTGTTTGTTTGTTTGTTTTGAGACAGAGTCTTGCTCTGTCACCCAGGCTGGAGTGCAGTGGTGCGATCTTGGCTCACTGCAACCTCCGCCTCCCGGGTTCAAGCAATTATCCTGCCTCAGCCTCCTGAGTAGCTGGGATTACAGGCACAAGCCACCATGCTTGGCCAATTTTTGTATTTTTAGTAGAGACGGGGTTTCACCATGTTGAACAGGCTGGTCTCGAACTCCTGACCTCGTGATCCACCCACCTTGGACTCCCCAAGTGCTGGGATTACAGGCATGAACCACTGCACCTGGCCTGGTTTTGGTTTTATGATGAAGTCCAATTTATTATTTTATAATAGTTTGTTCTTTTTTGTATCTGGTCCAAAAAATCTTTGCCTACCTCAAGATCCTGATAGTGTTATCCTGTGTTTTCTCTTAGCGACCTTGTTTCCGAGTTTTGTTTAGGTCTGTAATATATCTAAAGTTCATTTGTGAGCATGGAATGAGATAGAGGTCAAAGCTCTTTGTGTGTGAGTGTGTGTGTGTGTGTGTGTGTGTGTGTGTGTGTGTAGACAGATAGGTGGTGCACACCATTTGGGGAAAAACAAGAC
The DNA here is from genome assembly GCF_009761245.1 of Sapajus apella. Classification (NCBI taxonomy): domain Eukaryota; kingdom Metazoa; phylum Chordata; class Mammalia; order Primates; family Cebidae; genus Sapajus; species Sapajus apella. The sequence goes on from NW_022437042.1 coordinate 2,306,558, forward strand.
TTTCCTTTTGTCCCATTGAATTTACTTTGGCACCTTGGTCAAGTCCGATTCTTCATATTTGTGTGGGCTATTTCTGGATTCTCGGTTCTCTACCACTGATCTATTTGCCCATCTTGATGCCAATATCACATTGTCTTGATTACCATAACTTTATAATAAGTCTTGAAATCAGGTAGTACTCCAGCTTTATTCTTTTTCAAAGTTGTTTTGGGTATTCTACATCCTTTGAATTTCTGTATAATCTTTAGAATCATCTTCTTTATTTCCTCAAAATAGCCTGAGAATGGAGAGTTTAACAATATTGAATTTCTCTATCCATGAACATTTATTTGGATCATCTTTAACTGCCAATAATATTTTGTAGTTGTTAGGGTGGACATCTTGGGTTAGAGTTGTTGCTACATATGTGATGTTTTGATGCTATCGTAAGTGATATTGTTTGCTTTTATATTTTTATTTTTTGACATGTTGTTACTATATAGAAATATAATTGATTTTGTATGTTGACCTTATGTCCTGCAACCTTACTAAATCTGCTTATTAGCTTTTGTAGTTTGTATGTTCCTGAGGATTTTCTACATATACAATTATGCCATGTGCCCATAACAATTTTACTTTTTCTAATCCTGTATGCCTTTTCTCTTTCTCTTGCCTTATTGAACTGGCTAGAACTTTCAGCATAATGTTGGATAGAAGTGGTGAGAGCAGACGTTCTAACTTGTTCTCAATCTTAGGAGAAACATGTCCAGCCTTTAGGTTTATAGGAAATGCCCTTTATCAGATTGAGGAAGATCTCTCCTATTCTTTGTTTCTTGAGTTCTTTTTAATATCATGAATGGACGTTGAATGTTATATGTGCTTTTTCTTGGCATCTATTGAAAGACTTATAATTTTTCTCTTTTATTTAGTTTATGTGGTTGTATATTACATTTTTTTAAAATTGTAACCTAACTTTACATTCCTGGGACAATTGGTACTACATGTGCACCTTATTTTTAATTCCCCCAAAGTTTGCCCCAAAATTGCTGGAATTTTAATTTGGCTAGCAGATGTTAATATACAGATCTTTTATTTAAGTAGCAACATTTTTTTCACATATACTATCCAGTACCACTAAAATAATTACTGGAAAAGCCAATTTTTTTTCTTTTGGCGACAGAATCTTGCTCTGTCACCAGGCACCAGGCTAGAGTGCAGTGGCGTGATCCTGGCTCACTGCAACCTCTGCCTCCCAGGTTCAAGCAATTCTCCTGCTTCAGCCTCCCGAGTAGCTGGGACTACATCCACGTGCCACCACGCCCAGCTAATTTTTGTATTTTTTAGTAGAGACAGGGTTTCACTGTATTAGCCAGGATGGTCTTGATCTCATGACCTTGTGATCCACCCGACTCAGCCTCCCAAAATGCTGGGATGTCCCTGCTCTCAAAGAATCACAGCCTATTGGAAAAGTCAGATATGTAGATAATGTGCAAATAATATAAAAATATAGTGATAAATCTTTACCAAAAAATTAGTGAAATAGCAAAAAAAAAAAAAAAAAATATGTAGTATCTTGCTTACCCTGTATTGATCAGGAGAACAATACTAGAAAAGGTGATACTTAAAGTGTTTTAAAGAGATAAACCAAGTAGAAGGGATTAAAGGGAAGAGGGCACAACCTGACCAAAGACATAAAGCTAAGACACACCATTGTGCTTCAGGGAAACTACTAGCAGTTCACTGTTGTTATAAAGTACAAGGTTTGGTATGATGAATGATGAGATTGTACAAGTGTCAGCCACATCATTGCAAGCTTTGTGCGCCAAATGAAGGAACTTGTCTCTTGTTCTGTGAGTGATGCAAAGCCATTGCTAGATTTTAAGAAAGGGAGAGTGACACGCTCAGGTTTGCATTTGAATCAGAGTCCTATGGCAGATGTGTGGAAGATATATTTGAAAGGGCCAAGACTGGAGGCAGGAAGATAAATTAGGGGAAAAAAAATTGTGAAGTTTTGAACCTTAGCAATGAGAGAAATGAAGAGAAAGGGTCAGATTTGAGAAATATTTAGGAAATAAAACTGGTAGGACTTGGTGATGATCTCAATAGAGAATGAGTAAAGAAAGAGGGTGTAATAGTTTCATAGATATCTTAGTCCATTTGGGCTTCTATAACAAAATACCAGAGATCGGGTAGGTTATAAACAACAGAAATGTATTTTTCACTGTACTGGAACTTGGGTAGGTGAAGATAAAGGTGATAGCTGACTTGGTGTCTGGTGAGGATCGACTTCCTAGTTCATAGATGGTATCTTCTCACTGTGCCCTTACATGGTGGAAGGGGGTGAGCTAACTCTCCGGAGTTCTTTTAATTAGGGGTACTAATCCCATTCATGAGGGCTCTGCCCTCATGACTTTATCATCTCCCAAAGGCCCCACCTCCTCCTACCATCACCTTGGGGGTTAGGATTTTAACATGTGAATTCTGAGTAGACACAAACATTCAGGCTGTAGCACTAAGACTACAATATCAAAGTACCACAAATTGGGTGGCTTAGAACAAGAGAAATTTATTGTCTCACAATTCTAGAGTCTAGAAATATGCAATCAAGTTGTTTTCAGGGCCATGCTCCTTCTGAGACTCTGGATAGAAGCCTTCCCTGTCTTCTGGTGGTAATAGTTGTTCCTTGACATCCCTTGTCTTGTGGCTACCTCACTCCAGTCTGCCTCTGTTGTCACATGGTGTTTTCCCTGTGTGTCTCTGTCTTCATATAAAGATATCAGTCATATTGGATTTGGGCCCACCCTCCCCAGTATCGCTTCATCATAAACGATCATATCTGCAATGACTCTATTTTCAAATAAGGTCACATTCTGAGTTACTTGGGGTTATGACTTAAACTTATCTTTTTGGGGGACACAGTTCAACCCATAACAGACGATAAAGTCAAAACTGCACTTAGTTTGCTACCTAAGGATTTACAAGGTATTGCCACTGGTGAGATAGGAAACACAAATAAAAGAGCTAGAAGATTAATTCGATTTTCTAAAGGACATACAGGAAGAGCCGTTTTAGCAATCAGTTCTATAGGTCTGAAGTGCATCTCTTTAAGACAGAAACAAGCTGTTATGACTTATGCGTAGCATCAGTAATTGGCTTCATGTTCTCATTGTTGAGAACATGAGATGATGGTTCATAAAAGAGTTTTATAGCTACTATTACTCTGGCAGGGCTGGCGATCTCTATCTTGAGCTATTATCATTCTCAGTAATTTTAGAACCATCCATCGGGAAGTGTTCTTTTTCAAAATTGAATCATTTTAATACCAACCCACTAAAATAAAATCTAAAAAAATTTTTAAAACATCAAATCATTTTAGTAAACACCTAAATCACCAACACAATAGCTTGAAAAAGTTGTCAAATTTTCTTAAGACTAATATGAGTAAATATTGTTTTAATATAAAGGAAAAATACTGGGTGTTAGACATTCAGGCATCCTCAATTTGAAACAAACAATATATTCCCTTTTAAAAATACTCTTTCTGGATGTGTTAACGTTTGCAAGCATAGTAAACATCTTCATTATGTGACTAGACTAAATAAACATAGTTTACTATTGTTAACATCAATTTTATGTTTTTAAGAACATTTTCAGCTTTAAATATTTTAAATAGTTGATTTAAAAAATATTGTCACACAAGTATGTTATTTTTGTGCATCTCATTGAATTTAGTACAATCTGTTGTTTTCTGCCAACTTGAAATGCTTCAAAATTTATTTGTCCAAAGCTCTAAAACTATTTTAAATTCCTAATTAGATTTTTTTCTTAATGCAGGAAGTCTTGCTGGAGTTGCTAGAACAATGCGTAGATGGCTTATGGAAGGCAGAACGTTATGAAATAATTTCTGAGATTTCCAAGTTGATCATTCCAATTTATGAGAAACGTCGTGAGTTTGAGGTAGGCAATGTGAACGTTTTTATCATTGTATTTTGTATTTTATTTTGGTTTTGGGGAAACAGTAATATAGTTCTGTTACTATTATTCTACTCTGTGTTCTCTGAAGAATACAAGGTTCATTAGATTATGACTTTTGTATTTAATCATAGAACATAGATACTTAATCTATCATTTTGACACATTTGTCCAATTTCGAAGTGACAATCCCTAAAAATGCTATTAAATCCTAAAAGTTTTTTAAATGTCTTCATCACAAAGGAATGATAAATGTTTGAGGTGACACATTTACTAATTACCCTGATTTGATCATTACACAATGTTGGCATGTATGGAAACAACGCATCATACCCCATACATACATACAACTATTACGTGTCAATTAAAAACAACACAAAACTTCCTCTGGTCCTGCTCATGAAAAGAAAATAAAGTAAAACTTAAAAAGTCCTACCTTATATTCGTTTACGTTTCCCAAATAAAATTAAGGGCAAAAAATCCAAAATATAAATTGAGATTTAAATTAGACTAATGGTTCTGAAAATATTTTCTTTTCTTTCTTTCTTTTTTCTTTTTCTTTCTTTTTTTTTTTTTTTTTTTTGAGATGGAGTCTCACTCTTTTGCCCAGGCACTGGCATGATCTTGGCTCACTGCAGCCTCCACCTGCTGAGTTAAAGCTATTTTCCTGCCTCAGCCTCCCAAGTAGTTGGGATTATAGGTGTGTACTACCACGCCCTGCTAATTTTTGTATTTTTAGTAGAGACGGGGTTCACCATGTTAGCTAGGCTGGTCTTGAACTCTTGACCTCAGGTGATCCACCTGCCTCAGCCTGTCAAAGTGCTGGGATTACAGGCATGAGCCACGCACCCGGCCTGAAAATATTTTCATTTAGCAACCTCCCATCTTCCTCTCAGAGCGTAAAAGAATTAGTTGTTTTCACTAAACCTTCACTTTAAAAAGCTGTTGAATTTTCATATTGCCCAGGGAAGAGGCATAGACATGATTCTATTCTTTATAATTCAGTGGAGAGACTAAAGGTGTTGGTAGATGACAGTGGGGTAAGCTATTACTAAACACTAGTAATAGCCCTATTATGAGAATTTTTAAATTTGACTTGCCAGATAAACTATTGATTAAGTGTAGTTAATAAAGAATAGTAGTATAATGAACAGTAATTCCTACCAGCACTAAACAGGATTTTTAAAAAATATTCAGGTCTCTTAGTCCATATCATAATTTCTACTACTACTGTGCTGGGAAGGATTTAAGCCATTTTTAAAAAGCAAGGCAATTTATCCTTAAATAAAGCATTTAGCCTTTCCTTGCTGAAGTAGTTTCTAAGAGTAAACACACATAGATTTAATATCATCTGGGTCGTGTTTTGATCTCTCCTCCAAACTGGCTATGATCAAACTCACTTTTTCTTCCCCGATGCTAGGTATTCTTCTCTCTGCATACTTTTGTTGTGTATGGGACATGCCTGAAAACTCATAATAGAATTCAAGTGATTATATAATAAGCCGAGATTAAGTATACGTCATATAGATGGCAAAGAATAGCCTATGAGGGCTGGGCATGGTGGCTCACACCTGTAATCCCAGCACTTTGGGAGGCCGAGGCGGGCAGACCACCTGAGGTTGGGAGTTCGAGACCAGCCTCACCAACATGGAAAAACCCTGTCTCTACTAAAAAATGCAAAATTAGCCAGGCATGGTGGCGCATGCCTGTAATCCCAGCTACTCAGGAGGCTGAGGCAGGAGAATCACTTGAACCCGGGAAGCAGAGGTTGTAGTGAGCTGAGATCGCTCCATTGTACTCCAGCCTGGGCAACAACAGCAAAGCTGCTTTTCGAAAAAAAAGAATAGCCTATGATACAAAACTAGATTTGCCATTACCCCTCCTATCAAAGCATCACATCTGAAAAACCTTTGTAATAATTTCAAAATAAAGGCTCCATTTTCTGACTCTTAGAATGAAGGAAGACCTGGCTGTTCAAAACCCAGGGATCCTTTTGCTACTCAGCCAACTAGTAGGGAAGAAAGAAAAGTATATCTTCTCTGCACATTAAAGGAAATGATGTTTTCTATAGGGGAACTACTCCTATTTCCTTGGAGGGGTGTAAGGGTCTGTATAAATCCCCTAGCACTCTGTATGAATGAAGTAATTGTATCCAGGACTGATGTAGCTCGGGCAAGGAAATGTACGCCTGTGATCCCAGGTACTTGAGAGGCTGAGGTAGGAGGACTGCTTGAGTCCAGGAGTTTGAGGCTGCAATGAACTATGATTGAGCCACTGCACTCCAGCCTTGGCTACAGAACAAGATCCAATCTCAAAACAAAACCGAAAAATACAACACAGATGCATGCTTTTTCAGTGTTTCTCTATGGAATGGGCTGAAAACTATCAGAGATAGCAGTCAAGGTAGGGAAGATTTCCCTCCAATTGAGCTCAACTGTAAAAGATAATATGGGAAGAATTTTAGAGAAAGAAGCTTGTGTGTTCCTCTTTTTTTATTGAGATGAAATTTATATAACATACAATTAACCATTCACAGTGTTGTGCACCCAACACCTCTTTCTAATTTTAAAACTTTTTCATCTCCCCAGAAAAACACTCCATACCCATTAAGTAATTACTCCTCACCCCACTCCCATTTTCCAATAACCACTAATCTGCTTTCTGGATTTGCTTATTCTGGATATGTCATGTAGAAGGAATACAGATTGAGCATCCCTAATCTGAAAATTTGAAACCATGAATGCTTTGAAATCTAAAATTGTTTGAGCATGGTCATGATTATCAGTGCAAGTGCTCATTGAAACTTTTTGGATATCAGATTTCCAGACTAGAGATGTTCAGTTGGTAAGTCCAATGCAAATATTCCAAAATCCCTAACACTTCTAGACCAAAGCATTTCAGATAAGGGATACGCAACCTGTAATATAATATGTGACCTTTTCTGTCTGGCTTCTTTCAGTTAGCATAATTTTTTTTAATTAAGTCAGAGTCTTGCTGTGTCACCCAGGCTGTAGTACAGTGGCGCAATCTCAGCTCACTGTAACCTCCACCTCCTGAGTTCAAGCGATCGTCACACCTCAGCCTCCCAAGTAGCTAGGACTACAGGTACATGCCACTACACCTGGCTAATTTTTGTACTTTTAGTAGAGATGGAGCTTCACCATATTGTCCAGGCTTGTCTTAAACTCCTGACTTCAAGTGATCCACCTGGCTCAGCCTCCCAAAGTTCTGGGATTACAGGCATAAGCACCACACCCACCCTGTTAGCATAATATTTAGAGGTTCATGTATCAGTTGTAGCATATATCAGAACTTCATTCTTTTTTATGGCTGAATAAAATTCCATTATATGGATCTATTGTAGTTTGTTTATCCATTCATCCATTGATGGACATTTGAGTTGTTTTTACCTTTTGTCTGTTATGAATAGTGCTGTTGTAAACATTCATGTGCAAATTTCTGTGTGGATATATATTTTCACTTCTCTTGAATATATGCTAGGGAGTGGAATTATTGGATCATTTGGTAATTCTATGTTTAACTTTTTGAGGACCCACCAAAATGTCTTCCATGGTGGCTATGCCATTTTACATTCCGATCAGCAATGTACTAGGATTCCTATTATTTCATATCCTTACCAACATTTGGTATTTTCTGTTTGTTTTATTTTGTTTTGTAAAATCCATCCTAGTGCATGTCAAGTGGCACCTCATCATCCTGGTTTCCATTTCCTTAGTGTCAGTGAGATTGAGTGTCTTTTCATGTCCTTGTTAGCTGCTTGTACATCTTCTTTGGAGCAATGTCTATTCAGGTCCTTGGCCCATTTTTAAAATTGGTTTGTATATATTTTGTTGTTGAGTAGTAAGAATTCCTTATATATTCTGGGCACTAAACCCAAACCCTTATCAGATCTGTGATTTGCATATATTTTCTTCCATTCTGCAGGTCGTCTTTCACATTTTTGATAATGTTCTTTGCACAATGTGTTCTCTTTTTCTGGAAGTGCAGAAAAACATATCCTTTGGAAATGTCTGTAAACTTGCATAAAAGCAGCCCTCAATGCAGCTTGTACCATTACTAATTTTTTTTTTTTTTTTGAGACAGTCTCGAACCTCCACCTCCCAGGTTCAAGCGATTCTTCTTGCCTCAGCCTCCCAAGTAGCTGGGATTATGGGCGCCCGCCACCACAGTAGGCTAAATTTTGTATTTTCAGTAGTGACAGGGTTTCACTATGTTGGCCAGACTCGTCTCAAACTCCTGACCTCAAGATCCGCCCGCCTTGGCCTCCCAAAGTGTTGGGATTATAGGCATGAGCCACTGTGCCCAGCCTACTTACTTCTATATTTGCATTTTATTTTCCTCTTTAAATACATAGATTGTTTATTCTCATATCTGTCTACCTGAGGGCTCAAGCAAAGCATTTGGCTGTCCTTTCAGTTAAAAATATTCAGACCCTGTAGAAAATAGTAGTTGATCTTGTTACCCAGGCTGGAGTGCAATGGCACGATCTTGGCTCACCGCAACCTCCGCCTCCTGGGTTCAGGCAATTCTCCTGCCTCAGCCTCCTGAGTAGCTGGGATTACAGGCACACACCACCATGCCCAGCTAATTTTCTGTATTTTTAGTAGAGACGGGGTTTCACCATGCTGACCAGGATGGTCTCGATCTCTTGACCTTGTGATCCACCCACCTCGGCCTCCCAAAGTGCTGGGATTACAGGCGTGAGCCACCGCGCCCGGCCAGCGAAACTCCGTCTCAAAAAAAAAAAAAAAAGAAAAAAAAAGAAAATAGTAGTTGATAATACAGTATTTCAAAATTAAAAATTTCCATTGAGATGTGAATAAAATGAAGCATGATATTAAGAAATACAATGTTATTCAAGAACAGAAAACCACATACCGCATGTTTTCACTCATAAGGGGGAGTTGAACAATGAAAATGCATGGACACGGAGAGGGGAACACCACACACTGGGCTTGTTGGGGGCTGGGGGGGTGAGGGGAAGGAATTTAGAGGATGGGTCAATAAGTGCAGCAAACCACCATGGTACACATATACCTATGTGTAACAGACCTGCACATTCTGCATATGTATCCCATGTGTTTTTTAGAAGAAATTTTTAAAAAAAGAAACGCAGTGTTATTTTACCATTTTAAATTATACTCTTAGATCTAAAGTTGTTGAGGACTTTGTCTAATTGTTACAAAGGGAGATGAGTATGAAAGGCCTCACCAAGACCATTTTGGAAAGAACGTACTGGTCCTTTTTATCCTTGTACATTCATCTTGAAGACATTTAGTAATTAACCAAAAAACAAAGCTGATTTGTATATTTTCGTTTTTCAGAAACTTACTCAAGTTTATAGAACTCTTCATGGAGCTTATACAAAAATTCTGGAAGTTATGCATACAAAGAAAAGACTTTTAGGCACTTTCTTCAGAGTTGCTTTTTATGGCCAAGTAAGTATACTTGAGTACATAAAGTTTTCCTTTTTAAATATTCGCCTTTGAATTACTGGTTTACTGTAGCAACCAGGATTCTGTCCAGACGGAGTGCCTATCACAACAGCAGGGAGCCTCTTTTGTATGTTTAAAGTTGACTTTGGTTCTCATATCTAAATCCTTCAGGTCAAAGTGCAACAGAGAAGATTTTTATTTCTGTTAGTTTCACTTTCTGTTAAGCTTTTTAAGTACATATTAAATATATAGTAGTTAAAACTTTCAAGGAAAAAACAGGTAAGTGTACAGGGAAGGAAAAAAAATCTAGTTTGGAAATCTTCCTCAGTCCACATGTTTATATGATTATAAATTTGAAAATTATCAGGAATTTGAAATTTGAAGTTAAAAGGGTAATTCATGCACGGAACTTTTAGTAATATTATTCAAAATGTATTTCAAATATATGATTACTAATTAGTAGATTTTCTTTAAATGTGTTTGCTCATATTATTTATAAATTATTATTTGTTTAACTTTGTAATAGTCTTTTTTTGAAGAAGAAGATGGAAAGGAGTACATCTATAAAGAACCAAAGCTCACTGGCCTCTCAGAAATTTCCTTGAGACTTGTTAAACTTTATGGTGAAAAATTTGGTACAGAGAATGTCAAAATAATTCAGGATTCAGACAAGGTAACACATGTCCTACATTTTGAAATTATTTGTTAGTTCCAGGCATTACACATTGCTTCTGACTTTTCCCTTTTTTAGCTGATGGAGAAGCATGAAAATTGAGACTTTCAGATAATAAAAGAAAGGAACAGGGGCTTTGGAGTCAGAGATACCAAGTTTCAAATCTCTACTCTCTGCCACTCACTAGCTGTGTGACCATGGGAAAGTTACTTAATCTCTCTGTGCTTCATTGTTCTTAGTAATAAAATGGAGATAATAATAGTATTTTCCTCATGAGGTTGTTGTATGGATTAAAAGAGATAATATATGGAAAATATAATCACTTTCCTGGTATATAAAAAGCATTCACTAATAATAACAGAAAGTAGAGTGCTCACTAAAGGTTAGATATTATTGTAAATGCTATTATACATCATGAGTTTCCATTACATCATGATTAAAATCATCTTGGGGCACACAGTTTATTCTAAGATATCCGTAGTTCAGTAATAGTGACCGTAGTTAACATTTGCAATGAAATAGGTTTAGAAGGGATCCTTGAGCCTTACTCTAAAGGTTCTCCATCCCACTAGGCCCTGCCAAGGCAGAGTGAGAAAGCTTATATTACAGCAAGAGAGGCCCTTTCCTAGAAAATGCATAGTTCCCTATAGACAGGATTTTGGGGAAGCATTGTAGGAATACCTAACTGTCCTTAGTTGCCTTGGGTGTACCCAGGCTTAGAGCTGATTTTTTTTTTTTTTTTTTTTGGAGACAGAGTCTTGCTCTGTCGCCAGGCTGGAGTGCAGTGGCACGATCTCGGGTCACTGCAACCTCTGCCTCCCGGGTTCCAGCTATTCTGCCTCAGCCTCCTGAGTAGCTGGGATTACAGACACCCACCACCACACCCAGCTAATTTTTGTATTTTTAGTAGAGAGTTTCACCATCTTGGCCAGGATGGTCTCAATCTCTTGACCTCATGATCTGCCTGCCCCAGTCTCCCAAAGTGTTGGGATTACAGGCGTGAGCCACCATGCCCAGCATAGAGCTGATTTTTTGTGTGTGTATGGGGAGAGATGGAGTTTTGCTCTTGTTTCCCAGGCTGGAGTGCAATGGTGCAATCTCAGCTTACCACAACCTCTGCCTCCCGGGTTCAAGTGATTCTCCTACCTCAGCCTTCCAAGTAGCTGGGATTACAGGCACGTACCACCACGCCCGGCTAATTTTTCATATTTTTAGTAGAGACGGGGCTTCTCCATGTTGGCCAGGCTGGTCTCCAACTCCTGACCTCAGGTGATCCACCCGCCTCAGCCTCCTAAAGTTCTGGGATTACACGCATGAGCCACCATATATATATGTGCACAATTTCACATTTAATATTTTATCTTGTAGATGTACACATATAAAGATATATGTTTAAAGTTGTTTGCTGCCACAAACTTTATATAGCAAAAACCTGGAAGCAGTCTAAACGTCCGTATGGCTAAAGAAATGGTGGTATTACCCATATAATGGATATAACCACCTAGGCATTAAAAAGCATGAGAGATTTATAAATGTCCATATGAACCTATCACGACGTATACTTTTTTTCTTTTAATTTTATTTTTTTCAAAACAGGGTCTCACTCTGTCACCCAGGCTGGAGTGCAGTGGTGCTATCTTGGCTCACTGCAACCTCTGCCTCCCAGGTTTAAGCAATTCTCCTGCCTCAGCCTCCCAAGTAGCTGGGATTACAGGCACCCACCACCATGCCTGGCTAATTATTGTATTTTTAGTAGAGACAGGGTTTCACCATGTTGGCCAGGATGGTCTCGAACTCCTTCAAGTGATCCACCCACTTCAGCCTCCCAAAGTGCTGGGATCACAAGCCTGAGCCATTGCACCCGGCCGCTCTTTATTTTTTTTTTTTTTGAGACAGGGTCTGGCTCTGTCACCCAGGCTGCAGTGCTGTGGCACAATCACAGCTCACAGCAGCCTTGACCTCCTGGGTTCAAGTGATCCTCCCACCTCAGCATCTTGAGTAGCTAGGACTACAGGTGTGCACCACCACAACTGGTTAGTTTTTGTTCCTTGTGGGATTTTTTTTTTTTTTTTTTTTGTAGAGACGAGGTCTCACTATGTTGCCCAGGCTGGTCTCAAACTGTCCAGGCTGGCCTCAAGCGATCCTCCTGTCTTGGCCTCCTAAATAGGTGGGACTACAGGTATGTCCTACCACACCCCAGCTAATTTTTTTTTTTATGTTTTGTAGAGACAGGATCTTGCTGTGTTGCCCAGGCTGGTCTCAAACTCCTGGGCAAGGAATCCTCATGTCTTGGCCTCCCAAAGCCCTGGGATTACAGGCATGAACCACTGCACCTGGCCCCATGTAAATCTTTTAATCAAACAATTTCTTTTCTAGAAATTTATCCTAAGGAAAAAAAATCAGGAACAAAATGCACACAGTTTTAAATACAAGGATGTTCATCAAAACATTTACAACAGCAAAAAGTTGGAAAACAGCTTAAGTCTCCATTAATGAGAGAATGGTCCAATAAGTCATGTTTATCCATGTAGCCATTAAAAGTAATGTCAGTAACTACAGTATAAACTATTGGCCATATATGGTGACTCATGCCTATAATCCCAACACTAGGAGGCTGAGGCAGGAGGATCACTTGAGCCCAGGAGTTTCAGGCCAGCCTTAGCAACATAGGGAGACCTCAACTCTACAAAAAAATTTTAAAATTAGCCAGGTGTGGTAGTGCATGTCTGTAGTCCCAGCTACATGGGAATCTGAAGTGGGAGGATCACTTGAGCCCAGGAGGCTGAAACTGCAGTGAGACGTGATCACACACTGTACTCAAGCCTGGGCAACAGCGCAAGACTCCATCTCGAAATAAACAAACAAACAAACAATGATACCTATGTTTTCATTGAGGTATAAATCACATAATGCACAATTAAAACATTTTCTGAATACATATGCATAGAAGAAAGATTCGAAGGAAATATATAAAAATATGAATAATGGTCATTGCTAGATAGTAGGATTACAGTATTTTTTTTTTTTTTTTTTTTGAGACAGAGTCTCACTTTGTCACCCAGACTGGAGTGCAGTGGTGCGACCTCGGCTCACTACAACCTCCGCCTCCCAAGCTCAAGCAGTTCTCCTGCCTCAGTCTCCTGAGTAGCTGGGACTACAGGCGCATGCCACCCTGATCCGCTAATGTTTGTGTTTTTAGTAGAGACAGGGTTTCACCGTGTTGGCCAGGCTGGTCTCAAATTCCTGACCTCAAGTGATCCGCCCACCTCAGCCTTCTAAAATGCTGGGATTACAGGCGTGAGCTACTGTGCCCGGCCAATTACAGTAATTTCTAATTTCTTCATGTGTTTCTGTAGTCTCCAAATAGATTTCTGTAACTTCTTTTTTTTTTTTTTTTTTTTTTTTGAGACGGAGTTTCACTCATGTTACCCAGGCTGGAGTGCAATGGTGCGATCTCGGCTCACCGCAACCTCCGCCTCCTGGGTTCAGGCAATTCTCCTGCCTCAGCCTCCTGAGTAGCTGGGATTACAGGCACGCACCACCATGCCCAGCTAATTTTTTGTATTTTTAGTAGAGACGGGGTTTCACCATGTTGACCAGGATGGTCTCGATCTCTTGACCTCATGATCCACCCGCCTCGGCCTCCCAAAGTGCTGGGATTACAGGCTTGAGCCACCGCGCCCGGCCTTGTAACTTCTTTATAATCAGAAGTGAGTTTTAAAAAGAAGAATGAAGACCTCCTTGATTGGAAAAATAATTATAATGGCAATGTTCCTCACTTGGTCTCTAAGAAGTTAGTAGGTTACCTATATCTCTTTTTCCCTTCCATTGAATTAAAAGAAAAAAAAGATCTTTCTTATTTTATAGGTAAATGCCAAAGAGCTTGATCCAAAATATGCTCATATACAAGTTACTTATGTGAAGCCTTACATTGATGACAAAGAACTCACAGAAAGAAAGACTGAGTTTGAAAGAAATCATAATATCAGCAGATTTGTTTTTGAGGCTCCTTACACTTTATCAGGAAAAAAACAGGGCTGTATAGAAGAACAGTGCAAACGCCGTACAATCTTGACAAGTAAGTACAACCCTGCATGTTAACTTCTTATTTGTCTTGGTCTTTTTCAGTATACACAAGTAGCAGCTGGCCAGCTGGAACATATAACTGAAATTTTAATCATTCTTTGTTCTGCTGTTCAGTTACAAGTTTGCACAAGCACGACCATGTGATAAACCATCATTTTCCCGTATGTCATCCATGATTGCCCAGAGGTGTCTCATAAAGAGAAGTTCTCTGTCAATCCTGAAGTACTATATGGGACCCTAAGTCATCTTCTAGATAAAGCGTGGGGAGAGTTAAGCACAATAGAGTTTTTTCTTTAATTTGGCTGTTTGAACAAATGATTTTTTAAAGACAGTAAATCAATCTTAACATTTTAATAGCTTCAAACTCGTTTCCCTATGTGAAGAAGAGGATTCCTATTACTTGTGAACAGCAGATTAATTTAAAACCAATTGACGTTGCCACCGATGAAATAAAAGATAAAACTGCAGAGCTGCAAAAGCTTTGCTCCTCTGCTGACGTGGACATGATTCAGCTCCAACTTAAATTGCAGGGCTGTGTTTCTGTGCAGGTATGTTGGCTGCCCAGAATGTATTAAATGTTTCTTCATGTTTCTTTTGCTTTTATAAGGGCACAGAGCAAGCATTAATTGTAATTGTGTGTTGCGCACATACTGAGGGCAAAAACCTGTGCCTTATTTTTTGTTCACTTAATGAAGATATTACATTGAACTTTTGTAAGTTTTGTGTTATGTCAGAGGACTTTAACATAAGTCTGATGACTGTAGTAAAGCCCTGTATGTACATATCAGAAATCACTAACTTACTGGAATATCATCTTTGTAGATTATTTTCTTTAGTTAATGGTTTTTTTTGAAATAAACTTGTAATAAGCATATATTTCTCAGATATGGATTTCTTGTATATTTTGAGTTTTTAATAAAAAGGAGAAATGCCAAAACTTCTTTAACACTCTCATTTTTCTTCTTTTGTAATGTAGGTCAATGCTGGTCCATTAGCGTATGCAAGGGCTTTCTTAAATGACAGCCAAGCTAGCAAGTATCCACCTAAGAAAGTGAGTGAGTTGAAAGACATGTTTAGGTAAGTGTTCTGTAGTTTTCAGATTAGACCCGTATTCTTTTTCTCTATTTTCTGCTTTGAAAAAACAACAAAATATGTGCCAAATAATACCCCTCCAAAAAGGGACATTCTCTGTGGTCTTTTATAATATCTAAGTGACCTCCTAATGGTACTTTGAGGAATGAGAAAATGTGTCATCTGTTTCATCCTGCAGGACATTAACAACACCCTAGTGACCCAAGAGATTAAATATGCCAGTTTACTATATATTGCTTTGGATATTTTAAGTGACGCAAACACAAGCTTATGTTCCTTATGTGCTTTCCTTCTTCACCCAATTGACCTCCTGTTACAGCATTTCAGACCATTTGGGGTAGGAATAAAAGTGAGGCAGGAAAGATTGCATAGGCTCACTCCAATCCCCTGTCCTTACTTACACTTGGACTCTGCCAATCTAGGGCATGCAATATCTTGTCTTCAGTGAGCAGCTCTGAAAGCTAAGCCATGTATAAATGCTCTTCTATTACAGAAATATCTTTAATATAGAAAAGTTTTCATTCAGAAGAAGAGAAACAGTTGAGTAATATGGACTAGGGAGAAAGATGATAACCAATCCATTCATTTGCTCCCAACTTACTTTGTTTACTTTTCCTGTCTGTGTTTTATCAGCTGTTCCAGGATGCAGAGTAACCAGTAGTAATTCATTCACCAGTATTTATCAGGCATTAGCCTGATACATGCAAAAGACTATTAGTTGCTATGACAAGGATATAAAACAAATGGACAATAAGGTACTTTGTCCTCTAAGACCTACAGTCTGATTGTGGACATTAAACATAAACATATGAAATAAGGGAAAAAAACTTTTATGATAGGTCATCAACTCTCTGTTCTCCTTCTTATCATCCCAGGGAAGATCCTTCATACCTGTAGCATGCAGCACTGTACTAGCCACATAGTAAGCTCAAAATAAATTCTTTTTAAATGAATGACTCATTATCTACAGGTGCAAATTAATGTCAGCACAACTTGAGCTGATAGAATGCCAAGTAAATGATTGAGCAAGTAGGCTTTCCAGAGAGTATGTGTCTGGAGCCAGGTCTTAAAGGAGATAAGAAACGAAATCACAGGGCAAATGTGGAAGGGAAAGAAGGCATTTCAAACTTAGGAAGAGACATTAACAAATGCACAGTGAGAAAATATAAGATTCTGATCTTCCTTCTAGGCAAGCCATAGCTAAACTGAGTTATCAAATGGATTGTCAGTGAGACTTCCTAAGAATAAATACAAAAACCTTTATCTTTGATATTCATCCATAGGAAATTCATACAAGCATGCAGCATTGCACTTGAACTAAATGAGCGGCTCATTAAAGAAGATCAAGTTGAATACCATGAAGGGCTAAAGTCAAATTTCAGAGAGATGGTAAAAGAATTATCGGACATTATCCATGAGCAGGCAAGTATTAGGGTGACTGAAAATGAAAACATGATTTGTGGGTCCCGAAATTGTTGCTTAGCAAAATGTATTGGTTCAAAATGCATAACCTTAAAGTTATTACGTGTATATTTTAAATTTTTTTCATATTATCTTTAATCATTTAAGTGATAGAATACAAATCAAATTTGCAACAATTACCTAAAAAGTGGTTAGTGATGTAACTATCAGTAAGAAATCATTCTGTTCTTTGCGCTCCAATGTCATTAGAAGCAAGAGGGTGAACTGTTCTGAGGTATACCATTATCAAATAGATAATATACTTTGTTTTTAGAAACTATTCAGTTGATTAGTTTCTATTCCTCGTAATGCATAGAAAAAGCAGCAGAAATTCCTCCTTCACAAAAGATATAAAACCATTGCACATGCTGTTTTAAACGAGTATCTACTATATTACAGTTATTTCATTTGCATGCAGCTGCATGACCTAGTGTTGAACTCTGAATTATTCAAATTGAAAACAAATGATTCAATTTACTGTTATTACTGTGATCAAGATATTCTGACTGGTCATTTTATAAAATTTTGTTTTCCTTTCAAAGCATGGATTTTTCAAATCTGTCGTATTTCCCACTTGTCTGTATCAGTTATTCCCAAAAAGGATAGCTTATTTCTCTTCATTATAGAGACCAATATTTTAGACTCTTAATATTCTATGTTGATAGCTAACCAAGAAAACTCTTAGCTTGTATTGGCTTATCTTTATGCAAGCCATCCTGTCATTAGGAACCATATTTGGGTGTGCCTCACTTTTGGCAAATGTTGACTTTACAGTGAATTGAGTTTCATATAAAAGAGAGCCACCTCGTAGTCATATACTTTGAGGCATATGTTAATACTGAAAAATAAGACAAAGTGTTAATGTGTACTGAAATTTGAGATATTCTCTTGAGCTCCATAAATGATTACTTGATAAAAAGACATGGGTGGATATTCCTTGTCCCTTTTCAGTGTAGTCTGTTACAGAATACCAGAATATATAGTCCTTTCAAAAACTTCTTCAAGCTTTTGATTTTTTTTTTTTTTTTTTTTTAAGATGGAGTCTCACTCTGTCACCCAGGCTGGAGTGCCGTGGTGCAATCTCAGCTCACTGCAATCTCCACCTCCCAGGTTCAAGTGATTCTCCTGCCTCAGCATCCTGAGTAGCTGGGACTACAGGCACATGCCACCACGCCCAACTAATTTTTTGTTTTAAAAGTACTAAAAGTAGAGACAGGGTTTCACCATGTTAGCCAGGATGGTCTCGATCTCCTAACCTCGTGATCCTTCCGCCTCAACCTCCCAAAGTGCTGGGATTACAGGCATGAGCCACCATGCCTGGCTGCTTTTGATTTTTAAAAGCATTTATATTATCATAAATCTATTAATTGCAGGTTTCTTAGAGTTGGGGGTGGTCATTGTAGCATCTGTTTGGTATGTTTCATAATTTCCTAGCAATAAGTACCCTCCTGGCCTGTCACATCTGACAGGCATAATCAGTTATTTGTCTCTTAACATTCTAGTACGCTTTCAGATTAGTGTCATGAGTTAATATTTTTGTAAGAGGAAATTTCTCTATTATAAATTTCATTTAAACCTTATGATTTGTAGCAACACAAATGATATGTCTCAGTACTGCCACTATAAATCAATCTGTGGGCTTAATACTGAAGTTTCACAACTAACTTGAGAACCAACTATTGAAAGCTTGAGATCTAAGTTAGGACTTTATGGTAAAGAGATTGGATATAATGTATATACTCTGTTTTTTTCCTCCATCTACTTTAAGCACAAGACTTACGTTGCTTTTTCTTTGGATTACACAAAATGGATTATTTTTAAAATATTTAAACTAATATGAATGTCTATGTTTATATACTTATTGGAATATAATTATATTTTATATTTATGAAGTTCTTCCTTTCCAAGAAAAATCTTCTGCGTCAATTAACTTATACAATTCTAGTGTGTCTTTAGAAATATGTACTTAAGACTTTTATCTTCATTTAGTATTATTTTCAAGTCTCCAGAGAAGGAGCATGGGTATCTACATGTTTCAGAAGTCCAATAGCTGATTCCGAGAACCACTGTGTTAGAAGATGATTCATAAACTCATATCAGAGTCTACCGTTTAGAGCTCTTGTTATGACCATCTGTTAAAAAATATTTTAAAGATGCGTTACTTCTTGCTTTTTATTGAATTTTGCATTTTACAATCTTTATCTTAATGAGTAACTAGATCTTTTCTGCTTTTTTTAATATGCTGCCTTTGTAATACAGCTTTGAAGACTTAAGTCGGTAATGTTATTCTTTGCTCTCTCTGCTTTCTGTCTTTTTAAATAGCTAAGTGTCAGTGATAAATTGAAATACGCCTGTAATTTCATATACACATTCTTTTTTTTTGGCAGTGGCTATTTTGCCTCATGATAACCATGCTGATTTCTTTTGTTTTAGATATTACAAGAAGATACAATGCATTCTCCCTGGATGAGCAACACATTACATGTATTTTGTGCAATTAGTGGTACATCGAGTGACCGAGGTTATGGTTCCCCAAGATACACTGAAGTGTGAGGAAATGCAGATGTACATGACAATGAGACTGACTTTTCTCAGGAATATTTGGAGCTGTGCAAATGTTAAAATTTAAAGATTTGACATACATGGAGTGTTTCTTCTTGACACCAAAATTTTCATGCATTCCAGCAGGGTGCTTACATATTTGTAAATATTTAAGCAACTTGAAAGTGCCTGGAAAATTGCACCACTGTGCTTGGTTTGTACTTTTTTAGATAAATCTATATGCTGAAAAGTAGAGCTCAAAAACAGTAGTTCAATTTGCTTAATTATTGCTTAAAATAATGGTACTATGTAAAATTGTATAATGAAATACAATAAAAGGTAAAACTTATTTGTAATTAGAAGTGAAAGAAATAATACTTTGAACTTGGCATTTTTCTTGACAAGAAGCTCAATTCATTATCATACTAATCCTTGGTATGAGGAGAAGAAAACTGGTAATATTTCCATAATACACAGATATTTATCCGTCTATCAAATGGGGATATCATTTGAATCTTTGCCAACCAGTAGTCAAGGATGGGCTAAAGGAACCAACAGGCTATGCCTGTAACCCCAGCGGGCAGATCATGAGGTCAGGAGCTCGAGACCAGTCTGACCAACATGGTGAAACCCCATCTCTACTAAAAATACAAAAATTAGTTGGGCATGGTGGCATGCGCCTGTAATCCCAGCTACTCAGGAGGCTGAGGCAGGAGAATCGTTTGAATCCAGGAGGCGGAGGCTGCAGTAAGCTGAGATTGTGCCATTGCACTCCAGCCTGGGCAACAGAGCAAGACTTCCTCTCAAAAAAAAAAAAAGTGTGTGTGTGTGTGTGTGTGTATCAAGCTTACTATTCCTTGCAGTTTTGATCTGACGATGCTAGGTAATCTACTAGGTTTCCCTTCTATATACACGTTATCCAAGGGATTTATATAGGGCAAGCAGCATTTGTTGCCAAAACTTCATCTGGAGTCATCCACAAAGCTAAACAAAACATTTCTGAGATTGCAGTCAGTACATCCCACAGAACTTCAAAGCTTTGATAGCATTCTGAGGTAGGAGTTATGTAATGATTATTTTCTTCAATTATAAGATTAATAAACATTTTAATTAGAACTTGATGGTTGCAGCATGTCTTGGGTCAAGGTATATAACCACCACAGATTTGGCAACTGCTAGCTTGGGATTATATTTCTATCTATGAAGAAATCTCAGATTGCCTAAATAATTCAGGAGAAACCAAGATGTGAATGACATTTTTAGCTTGATGTATCCATATCATTTTGGCTGCCTTCTATGGGAACTTCAAGTTCTAGACTTTTTTTTCCCCTTGAGATGGAGCTTCGCTGTGATGCCCAGGCTGGAGTGCAGTGGTGCAATCTTGACTCACTGCAACCTCCACTTCCTGAGTTCAAGCGATTCTCCTGCCTCAGCCTCCCAAGTAGCTGGGACTACAGGGGTGCACCACCACACCTGGCTAATTTTTGTATTTTTAGTAGAGACAGGGTTTCACCATATTGGCCAGGCTGGTGTCGAAATTCTGACCTCAAGTGATCTGCCTGCCTTGGCCTCCCGAAGTGTTGGGATTACATGCATGAGCCACCATGCCTGGCCTACACTTATTTTCCTTATGTGGTTTAGCCAGTTTTACAGATGAAAAAACAGTCACCAAATATCACTGGATTACACAGAGCCTTGGCTTTTTGAGCACTTTGTGATCAAGTAAATCCTAGGGATTATGCTCCTGGCCTGGCCATTTTTCTTTTTACTTTTTTTGGCCTGGCCATTTTTCTTTTTACTTTTTTGGGGGGCCATTTTTCTTTATATGTCATTTTTAAGCTTTCAGAGGAACATGAACTTATTTATTAAAAGTTAGTTTTGGATTTTAATAGGGGACTCACAAATGTTTCAAAGGCAGTTTATAATTTCTTAATATCTTGGAGTAACCTACAGAGTTAATTTCACCTTTAAAGTGATTATGTTTGGTATGTATGTGTGAGGAATGGTCATCTCTAGTAAATGATGCAATCTGAGAGTGAGGCAACTTGGGGAGACTCCAGTGCTCTTCTGTCTGTAACTAGTCCCTGTCATGGCCCTAGCACAGCAATATGCACTGTGGGCAGATTTTTTAATGTAATAAATGGCCCCTATTCCCAAGGAGCTTGCAGTCTAGTTGAGGAAGCAAGACACACAAAATTAAATAGTATAGAATTAGCCATGTATGACAGGAAAAGTCATATATTGCCAAATGAATGACACCATTTATAACTAAAATCACATTCAAAGGAGAGATCACTGTGAATTGTAAATGTTCAGGGAGAATTTAGTGAAGAAAAGTTAAGCTTTGAACAGGCTTCCAAAGATAGAGTAGGGTATTCTAGGCAGGAGAAACATCATAAGCAAAGGTGCAAAAAGAATTTGTGGAGGTTCAGGGGATGATAAAGAAAACAGTTTTGTCCAAGAGGTGGTAGATGATAAATCTAGAAAATACAGGCTGGGCTCAGGGGATCATGCGTGTAATCCCAGCACTTTGGGAGGCTGAGGCAGGCGGATCGCTTGAGCCCAGGAGTTCAAGACTAGCTTAGCCAACATGGCAAAACACTGTCTCTATTAAAAATACTAAAAAAATTAGCCAGGCATGGTGGTACACATCTGTAATCCCAGCTACTCAGGAGGCTGAGTCTCAAGAATCACTTGATCCCAGGAGGTGGAGGTTGCAATGAGCCAAGATCGCACCACTGCACTCCAGCCTGGGTGGCAGAATGAGATTATGTCTGGAAAAAAAAAAAATGTTTGGACTGAGATTTTGAAACGCCTTAAATACCAGGCTAATGTTATTTGGAGTTTACTCAGTAGGCATGGCAGAGCTAGCCAAGGTTTTTTAATGGAGAGATTACTTAATTAAATGTTATTTTCAGAAATGTAATCTTTTATCTTGCTGCCAGATATATTTGAAGTAGAGAGAGATGGAAATTAGGAAACCAGTTACGTGGATATTGCAATAAACTAGAGTCAATAAACCCCTAGATATGAGTAATATGACAAGAATGGAGAAGAAAGGATGAGTCCCAGAGACATTACATGGGAAAATTAGATAAGACTCATTGGATGGCCAAGGGAAAAAAAAAAGAAATGTGAAAGATAATTTTTGTATCCTATGGCCAGTGAGTTTGCCATGTCATGACAAAAGTTCACTAGATTTATTTTTCCAACTTTCAGATTAAAGGTAGCAGGCTGTAGAGAACAAGGTGGACTCGAATAGAGGAACCTAGGTAAATCTGTTTTTTAAACACTGCATGTATTAGGCATTACATATAGTTTAATGATTTCTTGAAGTGATTTGTCCTCTACCAATTAATTCACACCAAATAATACATTTCTGCTATACTGATTGTTTTGCAGTTAAGCTCAAGTCCAGTTTCCCCTGGAAGTTGTTTTTGAAGTTGTCTTCAAACATGCCGTGAAATGGGTAGTGTTAATTTATCACTACAGTGAAAA
Source organism: Sapajus apella (assembly GCF_009761245.1). Taxonomy (NCBI): domain Eukaryota; kingdom Metazoa; phylum Chordata; class Mammalia; order Primates; family Cebidae; genus Sapajus; species Sapajus apella. Next base: position 2,329,316 of record NW_022437042.1, read on the forward strand.
ACCGTAGAGAAAATAAGAAATTCCATGTAAATTTTCCTAATAACCAGTTGTCACCAATGGCATTACGTATATAGATGGGATTGTTGTCCCTACTGTATTTATATGATTTGGCTGCCTATCAAAATATTACTCATTTTCAAAAGTAAAACAGAAAGCAGCAGTGGTGGTAATATCCTTGACCAACAACACATCATCATAGAACTAGAGATGACTCTAATTAACAAACTAGATAGGTCATTGTAGTAAGAACCCACATTAAGAAAATCATTTTGTATCTTTTTTTCTTCTAACTTTTAGGTTCGGGGGTACATGTGCACGTTTTTCCATGGGTAAATTAAGTGTCCCTCAAACCTAAGCTTTTTATTATAAATATTAGCTTTCTCTGAGAGGAAAAACCTGAGTGATGTGATGGAGTAACAGGAATTTCCAAACTCTTCAAAACGTTAATAATTAGACATATGTCTTGGGCTTCTGATCTCTAAATTGTTGGGCTACCTTTAGTCTCAGTCTTGTTCTAACAGTACATTAGTTTAGCTATCAAAGACAAAGGAAAAGAGTAAAAGTTGGTTGTGGATGGGCAGTGGGTTTGTATAACAAGGCTATATCCCTATCTTGGGAGTTGGTCAGTAAGAGTGCTTTATTTATCTGTTTTTGCTAGTCCCTAAGCACTTAATGGTCATCCTCTAAAAAAACTGTATGTATGTTTGTTCAAACTATGCACAGAGGCTCACACCTGTAATCCCAGCATTTTGGGAGGTTGAGGCAGGCGGATCACCTGAGGTCGGGAGTTCAAGACCAGCCTGACCAACATGGAGAAACCCTGTCTTTACTAAAAATACAAAATTAGCCAGGCATGGTGGTGCATGCCTATAATCCCAGCTACTCAGGAGGCCGAGGCAGAGGAAGGAGAATCGCTTGATCCCAAGACGTGGAGGTTGCGGTAAGCCAAGATTGCACCACTGCACTCCAGCCTGGGCAACAAGAGGGAAATTCTGTCTTAAAAAAACTTTTCCAATGTTCTTTTTTTTTTTTTTTTTTTTTTGCTGTGTTTTTCCTTTTTATTGAGATATAATTCACATACCATAAAATTTACCCACTTAAAGTACACAATTCAATATCTTTTTAAAATTCCATCGACAGAGTTGTGCAAGTATCACCACAATTGAAAACATTTTTATCACCTGAAAGAGACCTCAAACTCATTAGCAGTCACTCCTACCAGCCATCATCCCCTAGGCCCTGGAAACCCCTAATCTACTTTCTGTCCCTACAAGGTTTACCTGTTCTGGACATTTCATATAAACAGTTTTACTTTTTTAAAAAATCTTAATGTCTTTTATTTCGTTTTCTTACCTAGAAGCTAGGCAGAACTTCCTGTACAATACTGAATAGCAGAATTGCAGGTAGTCTTCTCTTATTCCTGATCTTTGGGGTAAAGCTTTCAGTCTTTCACCTTTCAGTATGGTGTTAGCTGTGGGTTTTTCATGGATGCTTTTTCTCTGGTTCAGAAAGTTTCCTCCAACATGATTTGCATCTATTTTCTGATTAAAGTCTCCTTATATCTGTCATATAGGAATCAATTCTTCATGTGAATCCTGTATCACATATAGGGAAATGGATGTATAAATGGTTAAGAATGCACTCAAGACACACAGGAAATTAGAGATGAGGCCATAATATCCTGATTTATAGTCTATTACTTTCAACTCTACTTTTTCCTTTGGTCTTCTGCTTCAACTTCTCACAACTTTCTAGAGACTAAAAAGGGTTAATCTTTTCCACTTTTTCATTTAAAAGGTAACCTCCATATGGGTAGACTCTGGATCTGAATTTTTCACCTCTGTTTCCCCAGAACCTAGCACAGGATAAGTGCTTGAGCAGTCTCATGGAAATAAAGCTAGTTTAGATAAACAGCACCTCTGGAACCTTTATTATGTGCAAGGCATTGTGGGCAGATATCCCAGAACTCAGAGAGATTCTGGTTGAGAGAGATAACAAATAGTCACATTAAAAAGATATTATGGGTGGGGCACGATGGCTCATGCCTGTAATCCCAGCACTTTGGGAGTCCAACGTGGTTAGATCACCTGAGATCAGGAGTTCAAGACCAGCCTGGAAGACATGGTGAAACCCCATCTCTACTCTCTACTAAAAATACAAAAATTACCTGGGAGTGGTAGCACGCCTGTAATTCTGGCTACAGGGGATGGGAGAGGGGCTAAGGCAGAAGAATCACTTGAACCTGGGAGGCAGAGGTTGCAGTGAGCCAATATCATACCACTGCACTCCAGCCTGGGCAACAAAACAAGACTCCGTCTCAAAAAAAAAAAAAAAAAAAATTATGAAGAAGTCTGATAATAGCAAATCAGTGGTAGTTACAAGTGCTTGAAAAGTCTAGATGTAGACTAAAAAAGGCTTCATGAACGAAACAGGGCATGAATAGAGCTTTGAAGGATGGGTAGTAGGAACTAGTGTGTGTATGTTGAGGAAGTACTTTAGGCCAAGTTTTTCACAGGAAGTTAAAAAAAATAACTTCATTTTTATCATTATATGAATTCCAACAATTAAAACCAATCTGTAATACACAGGATATGCAAAGCAAAAATAATAAAGTGCATATAAAATCAGCTAACATTCTCTATATGGTTTCTCTCAGACTCTCTATCATCCTATTTTGATCTTAGACTCAAGCCAAGTTAAATCAGCTTTTTTTTTTTTTATCCAGAAAACTTATGCTCAATTTTCTTCATTCTCCTGATAGTAAACTTCTTTTGAGATGAAATCTCACTGTTGTCCCCCAGGCTGGAGTGCAGTGGTGCTATCTTGGCTCACTGCAACCTCTGTCTCCCGGGTTCAAGAGATTCTCCTGCCTCAGCCTCCCAAGTAACTGGGATTACAGGTGCCCACAACCACACCTGGCTAATTTTTTGTATTTTCACCATGAAAATGTGAGTTTCACCATGTTGTCCAAGCTGGTATCAAACTCCTGACCTCAGGTGATCCACCTGCCTTGGCCTCCCAAAGTGCTGGGATTACAGGTGTGTGCCACTGCACCCAGCTGATAGAAAACTTTTAGAGCCAACTTCAGTCAATTTCTGATCAACAAGTCTCTTTTTTTTTTTTTTTTTTGAGATGAAGTCTCACTCTTGTCCCCCAGGTTGGAGTGCAATGATGGGATTTCAGCTCACTGCAACCTCTGCCTCCCAGGTTCAGGCGATTCTCCTGCCTCAGCCTCTCAAGTGGCTAGGATTACAGGCGCATGCCACCATGCCCAGCTAATTTTTGTATTTTTGGTAGAAACAGGGTTTCTCCTTGTTGGCCAGGCTGGTCTTGAACTTCTGACCTCAAGTGATCACCTGCCTCATCCTCCCAAAGTGCTGGAATTACAGGCATGAGCCACTGGGCATGACCAAGAAGTCTCATTCTTTGTATGCCATAGTGTTTTGCAATAATCACTGCTTTAATAGCTCTCCTAGGATTGAGTCTTAGGGGCTCTAGAGTTTTCATCCTGCCTGCTGACTGCATGTGCCTTTAATAGAAAATCAGTGAAAACTATCATATGAGAAGGTAAAGGCTGCAGTGTGGAAATTGCAGACCATTCATTCATCCATCACATTTATTGACCACCCACTGCGAGCCAGGTATATGAATGATCAAGGCAATATTTCACAGGAAGATATGCAGATGGGATGTTATAATCTAAAAGATAATTCAAAAGCAGTCTTCTGTCAGTAACTAGACTTAATCTTCCAAATTCTGTATCCTTGAAGAAGAGACATCTATGTCTCTGATGAATGTGAGTAATAGTGTCTAGTACTGATATATTGGAACAATTAACATGTTGATTGAGAAGCAATGGCTGAGCCAATATAGATGTGGAGTTATGTTCAGGGCAAAGCTGACCAGCTCCTATAGTGCTCGTGCAGTGGATTATTTCTGAATTCTTCTGTGGCATAGCCACTATGACATCATATAATAGTACTATGTCCTCCCCATCCCAAACTAAATCTAGACACAAATACACATGCAATTAAAGAGGATTAAAGGGGAAAAAAGGGGGTGGAGTTGACAAAATTATCCCTATCAGAACAAGGAAAATGAAAATGAGGCCGGGCATGGTGGCTTACTTCTCTAATCACAGCACTGTGGGAGGCCAAGGTGGGAGGATCACTTGAGCCCAAGAGTTCAAGACCAGCCTGGGCAACGTAGCAAGACCTCATCTCTACTAAAAATACAAAAAGTCAGCCAGGCATGGTGGCATGCGCCTGTAGTCCCAGCTACTCAGGAGGCTGAGGTGGGGAGGTAACTTGAGCCTGGGAGGCAGAAGTTGCAGTGAGCTGAGATTGTGCCACTGCACTCCAGCATGGGTGACAGAGTAAGACCCTGTCTCAAAATGATAAAGAAAATGAAAGACTTCCAGAAGAAAGTATTTTTCTTCTTTCAATTTTTTCCCTAGCAACTCCCAAGTAGTTACACAGCCAGCTGAATATAGTTCAGGTCACATGTAAGAGATTTTTAAAAAATTGTATCCACATTATTTGTACAAACTTGTGGGGTATATGTGAAATTCTGTTACATGTATATAATGTGTAGTGATCAAGTCAGGGTATTTAAGATATCCATCTCCCAAGTACATTTTTATTTATTTATTTATTTTTTGAGACAGAATTTCGGTGTTACCCAGACTGGAGTGCAATGGCACGATCTCGGCTCACTGCAACCTCCACCTCCTGGGTTCAAGCAATTCTCCTGTCTCAGCCTCCTGAGTAGCTGGGACTACAGGCGCGCACCACCATGCCCAGCTAATTTTTGTATTTTTAGTAGAGATGGGGTTTCACCTTGTTGACCAGGATGGTCTCGATCTCCTGACCTCGTGATCCACCCGCCTCGGCCTCCCAAAGTGCTTTTTTATTTAACTATAATCAACCTATTCTGCTATCAAACACTGAATTTATTCCGTCTATCTAACTGTGTCTCAAACCCTGTAACCCACTTCTCTTCATCCTCCTCCCTGAAGAGGAATTTTCATGGAAATGATTTTGGATATTTACACAGACTGTTTTAATTTTTGGAAACAAAGTAATCCCTCTACCACCACCACCACCTCTTTCTTTGTTGTAGAAACAAAACTCAGAATTGAAGTTTTAGCTGGAATATCTTCAGGAGAGGAAATGTCAGCTCTCCCCATTGGTTTGAACATCTTTTGATTTTTTTCCTTTTTATTAGAACTGCCATTACCGTGATGGCGTCCAGGCTTATTTCATTATAGCTCCATGACTCTAGATGAGACTGTTGGGTTGGGGGGATGCTGCTGGGTGAGGGGGGTAGTTAGGGGTACCCATACCTACCTGGGTATTTTGGCTGCTCTTCCTCCAGTGATTATTCTCATCTGGAAAGTTTTGGCATCCCTACCGTATAGCATATTTGTTAAGTGCACAAATTCTGAAGCAGGTTGACTCAGTCAGAATCCCAGTTTTGTCATTTACCAAACTGTGGGACCTTGGGCACATTACTTACCTTGCTAGATCTTCATTTCCTCACCTGTGAAATGCAGGTATGAATTGCAAATGCAGGTATGAATTGTGAGGATTCAATGAAGCCAAGTATATAAAGCATAGAGAATGATGCCTGGACTGGGTGTGGTGGTATGTGCCTTTAATCCCAGCACTCTGGAAGGCTGAGGTGGAAGGATCACTTGAGTCTGGGAATTTGAGGCTGCAGTGAGCTATCATTGTGCCACCATACTTCAGCCTGAAGTTGTGTGACAAAAGTTGAGACTCTGTCACTAAAAACATAAAAATATTTTTTAAAAAAGGAATGATGCCTGGCACATCTATATAATTGTTACATCTGTATACGTGTTATCTATAACTATAATATTTCCTCCAAATCATAGAAAATTTTACCAGCCACAATACCCTCTGTGCCTCTGGGCCCATCCCTCCATCCAGGTGGAGGTAATAGATGGGTCAAGGTCAAGCCATTTTTGCCATTTGATATTTTACAGGTCACCTCTGACCTCCATAGATCCTACCAGATTATGGTGAAGATCTGTGCCCCCATGCAAGGACATTGTTTTCTGTGTGGTATAAGTACAAACAAATATACACAGAGGCTGGCTGTTAGCAACTAGCACTGCCATACTGGTGCGTCTTGGCTGAATATCAATCAGCCCTGTCCCTGTGTCTGTCTTCTTTTTTTTTCTTTTTTTTTTTTGATATGGGATCTTGCTCTGTCGCCAAGGCTGGAGTGCAGTGGCGCAATCTCAGTTCACTGCAACCTCCGCCTTCTGGTTCAAATGATTCTCATGCCTCAGCTCCCCGAGTAGCTGGGACTACAGGCACATGCCGCTACGCCCAGCTAATTTTTGTTATTTTTAGTAGAAATGGGGTTTCACCATGTTGGCCAGGATGATCTCGAACTCCTGACCTCAAGTGATCCACCCACCTCAGCCTCGAAAAGTGCTGGGATTACAGGCATGAGCCACCGTGACTGGCCCTGTGTCTATCTTCTTGAACAAAGCCAGGGACTTATCTTTGTAGCTTTCATATACATCTGAGGATTGATGAAAATTCCCATGTGCCACCTAACTATAGGATTTCTCTGCTTACTGGCACTTCCTTTGGCTTCTTTACACTACCAGAACTACACAGAAAGTAGCTTTGGATTTAAAATTCAACTAGTGGAACTTGCTCAGTATTCCCTCCATAGAGAGCCTCTAATACACAGCCTCCTACAGTTGAGTTTAATTTATTCCCCTCATTTCGATTTCCCTGTCACTGCTCACAGATTGCCATTTTATGGCTCTCACGTACATCAGAAAGGTTTTCAGAGTTCCCCTTCCCCAACTCCTACCCATTTCTCTGTAACTGCAGACACCCTTTAAGGGAAACTTCGCCGAGCCAATCTTATTTGAAGACATTTCATTCTCACTTTAGGTAATGGGGCTTGAAGTTGAGGTCTACCTTTTCCTCGCTTTCTAGTAAAGCACTGACCTCTGTCTCACAGTACTCTCCTAGGCCCTGTCCTCCCTGACAACTTAGTTGCTTCATCTCTCCAAGAGCACCCTCACATTCCTATACTGTGCACACTCATGACGATTTCTCAGTATCAACTGCCTAGCTGAATCAATTTCCACAACCATGACGTGTAACTCCAGCCCATCTCATCAAAGGGCGTTTCAGCAAGTCACTGCAGATGCTGCAACTTGGGAAAAACACGTTTAGTTAGGATCTGATGAGTATTCTCCATTAGATAAATGCTGCGAGGTTTCCTCCTCTCCACCCACGATCTAAATATTTTCCCTGAGTTGGATTCCTCTCTACCCTCAGTCTTCCTCCCTGGAAGATTTATCCCGGCAAGGATGTCTTCCTTCAGATGTACGTGAGTAAGTTAGTTTCTGACCCTGTTCTGCTTCTTCCTCCTCCTGCTCTGATGTTGGCACATCCTTAGGAAGTCAGCTACTCCACCCCCTCTACCAGGATGTGGCCCAGTGAGGGTAAGGTGTCTTGCACTTCTGCTTTCTGGGAGGCCAACTGGCCAAGACTGAACTGCCTAGAACCCCCACTGTCATTCTACTGACTGACCCCACATGCTCACTTTTTTGGTTGTTTGCTCCATTGTCCTTGAGATCTTAGAGGAAGGCTTCTTAACTGGAGGTGACTTTACCCCCTAGGGAACATTTAGCAATGCCTGGAGACATTTTTGGTTGTCACAACTAGGGCAAAGAGGTTGCCATTGACACCTAGTGAGTAGAGGCCAAGGATACTGTTAAACATGCTACTGTGCACAGGTAGCCTCCCACAACAAAAACTCACCTGGCCCCTGCTAACAGTAGTGCAGAATTTGAGAAACACCGACTTAAAAGGAATGCCTTCCACACTAGAATGTGTGATGGCTACTCCACCAGCTGGTTTGTCCTCAAGGAGCCTTTTGCTGGTCAACCAACCAAGAAGATCTCCCACTGGGAGATCTCTCTCACTAATAGCTGTTTGGACCCTCAGTTACAACTGTCTGCCCCCTCACATGTTTGCATGCCACAAGTTGTGGTGGTCTGCTCAACCTTCATTCCTAAGTCTGAACTTCATCTGCAGGTTGGCCATACTCAAGAACCTGAGGATGCTCAAGGTCTGCTTCATGATCTCTGTGGCTAACCCTGCCACTTTCTGGTGAAGTGAAGGCTTTCTTATTACTAGCAATCATCCAAGTAACTAGGCCAAACAATTATAATTCTGTTGCTACTACCACCTATGAAGCAGTATAGTTGCTTTTTCTATTTTTTTGAGACAGAGTTTTGCTCTTGTTGCCCAGGCTGGAGTGCAATAGCATGATCTGGGCTCTCTGCAACCTCTGCCTCCCAGGTTCAGGCAATTCTCCTGCCTCAGCCTCCCTAGTAGCTGGGACTACAGGTGCCCACCACCACACCCAGCTAATTTTTTGTATTTTTAGTAGAGATGGGGTTTCACTATGTTGGCCAGGCTGGTCTCAAACTCCTGACCTCAGGTGATCCACCCATCTCAGCCTCCAAACTGCTGGGATTACAGGCGTGAGCCAACATGACCGGCTCTGAAGTAGTATAGTTTTTTCAATAAAACAAAACCGAAGACCTCTAAGTTATTATACCTGAGGGAGAAGCAGTAAGTTGGGAGGACTTGTCTACTGAAGGACAAAAATATAAACTCCCAAATCAACGGAGAGACCTATTTTGTTAGAATTATAAAGCGTTGATTTCTCTCCTTAATATCTGTCAGTTCAACACTACCCTAGTCAAAATCCCAGGATTTTTTTTTTTTTTTTGATAGAGTCTTGCTCTGTTGCCCAGGCTGGAGTGCAGTGGCGTGACCTCGGTTCACTGCAACCTCCGCCTCCTGGGTTCAAGCAATTCTCCTGCCTCAGCCTCCCCAGTAGTTGAGATTACAGGTGCATACCACCACGCCTGGCTGATTCTTGTATTTTTAGTAGAGACAGGGTTTCACCATGTTGGCCAGGCTGGTCTCAAACTCCTGACCTTGTAATTTACCCACCTCGCCCTCCCAAAGTGCTGGGATTATAGGCATGAACCACTGTGCTTGGCCAGGACTTTTTTTTAACTTGGCAAAAAATGATTCCAAAATTTATCAGAAGTGCCTGTAGTTCCAGCTACTCAGGAGGCTGAGGTGGGAGGATTGCTGGAGACTAAGGAGTTCAAGACCAGCCTGGGCAACATAGCAAGACTCTGTCTCAAAGTAGGAAAATTAAAAAATAAAATTTATCAGAAGGAATAAAGATGTACAAATAACTAAGAAAATACCAAAAAGGAATAAGGAGCAGAAGCTTGCCCTAGCTAACACTAAAATGAATAATGTAGCTAATTAAAATTGGACATTTTACCCATAAAAATTAAAACTAAAAATAAACTGGACATTTACTAATACAGAAATAGGCAGAAGGATATAATAGGACGTGGAATCTGTATGTATATAAAAATGTATATAATAAAGATTGTATTTCTGCTGGGCACAGTGGCTCACACCTGTAATCCCAACACTTTAGGAGGAAGAGGTGGGTAGATCACCTGAGGTCAGGAGTTTGAGACCAGCCCAGCTAACATGGTGAAACCCCATGTCTACTAAAAATACTAAAAATTAGCTGGGTGTCGTGGCACACACCTGTAATCCCAGCTACATGGGAGGCTGAGGCAGGAGAATTGCTTGAACCCAAGAAGTAGACGTTGCAGTTAACCAAGATTGTGCCATTGCACTCCAGCCTGGGCAACAAGAACAAAACTCTGTCTCAAAAATAATAATAATAATAACAGTGTTGGGATTATTCAATAAGCAGTGTTGGAATAATTAGCTAAGCATTTGTACCTTTTTTTTTTTTTTTGAGATGGAGTCTCTGTTGCCCAGGCTGGAGTGCAGTGGCTAATCTTGGCTCATTGCAACGTCCGCCTCCCAGGTTCAAGGGATTCTCCTGCCTCAGCCTCCTCAGTAACTGGGATTATAGGAGCATGCTACCACACTTGGCTAAATTTTGTATATTTTAGTAGAGACAAGTTCTTACCATGTTGGCCAAGCTGGTCTCGAACTCCTGACCTCAAATGATCCACCACTTCGGCCTCCCAAAATGCTGAGATTTCAGACATGAGCCATTGCGCCCGGCCTTATGCACAAAATTTAAGGGATCTCTATTTACACAAAAAAAAAAAAAAAAAAAAAAAAAAAAAAAAAGCAAAAATCTAAAGAAGACTTAAAAACCAGAAGTCAAAAGGAAAAGCAATTAATAAATTTGATCATATAAAATTTAAATTTAAAAGATGATAGGCTGGATGCGGTGGCTCACACCTGTAAACCCTGCACTTTGGGAGGCCTGGGCGGGAGGATCACCTGAGGCTAGTTTGAGAACAGCCTGGTCAACATGGTAAAACTCCATATCTACTAAAAATACAAAAATTAGCTGGGCGTGGTGGTACATGCTGTAATCCCTGTAATCCCAGCTACTCGGGAGGCTGAGGCAGGAGATTCACTTGAACTCTGGAGGCGAAGGTTGCAGTGAGCCGAGATTGTACCACTGCTCTCCAGCCTGGGTGACAGAGCAAGACTCTGGCTAAAAAAAAAAATTATAAAGTCAAAAGAAAAATAATAGTAAAATGTTTGTAGGATACATGATAGGGTAAGCATAAATATACTTACTATAAAAAGAGCTCTCATAAATCAGTAAGATGAAATTTCTCAATAAGAAAATGGGTAGGCCAAGTGCAGGGGCTCACACCTGTAATCCGAGCACTTTGGGAGGCCAAGGCAGCCAGATTACCTGAGGTCAGGAGTTCGAGACCAGCCTGGCAAACACAGCGAAACTCTGTCTCTATTAAAAATACAAAAATTAGCCAAGTGTGGTGTTGTGTGCCTGTAATCCCAGCTATTTGGGAGGCTGAGGCAGGAGAATCACTTGAACCCAGGAGGCGGAGGTTGCAGTGAGCCGAGATCTCATCACTGCACTCCAGCCTGGGCCACAGGAAGAGACTCCTTCTCAAAGAAAAAAAAAGATAAGAAAATGGGTAAAGGACATGAATAGGCAGTTTGCAGAAGAAAAAATTCAAGTGGTCAGTAAACATAGGAACTAATGTTTAATTTTATTATTAAATAAATATAAATTAATACTAGGCAAAGGAGTAGGAAGAAACATCTTTTTTTGTTTTTTTGAGATGAAGTCTCATTCTGTCGCCCAGGCTGGAGTGCAATGGTGCAATCTTGGCTCACTGCAACCTCCACCTCCTGGGTTCAAGCAATTCTCCTGCCTCAGCCTCCTGAGTAGCTGGGACTACAGGCGTGTGCCACCATGCCCAGCTAATTTTTGTATTTTTAGTAGAAACAGGGTTTCACCATGTTGGCCAGGATGGTCTTGATCCCTTGACTTCATGATCTGCCCACCTTGGCCTCCCAAAGTGCTGGGATTACAGGCGTGAGCCACCGCGCCCAGCAAAACATCTTTTTTAAACTGGAAGAAGGAAGAAAATGATAAACATCTGAGATATCTGGTCTGAAAAAAGTTGGTACAATTTCAGAGACACTTTATCTGGTTTCTTTGCTTTCTCTCCCTGCTTCTCATTCCACATAAATCTACTTCTCCCCACAGGAGTTCCCTTCTAGACATCTTAACATCATGGTGAAGATGGAAAGAGAGTCTTACTAGGCATGCCAAGAAAGACTCTCCCTCCCAGTTCAAGTTTGCTTGTTTGGTTGTTTTTGTTTGTTTGTTTGAGAGACAGACCTTTTTACCAAGGTGACTAACACCAAGAATTAACTTGTCCAGGTGAAGACTCACCCCTGAGTCACAGAGGTTTATGTTACTCTGGTTAACTGAAACATAGAACCACATCTAAGGAAACCGCAACAACCATGGCACTCATAAAACAAGAATCACACTTAGTTATTCCAGTGGGCTCAGTACAGGATAGTAAATGATAAAAGAAAACAGGGTGTGGAAGGGAATTATAATGTTAATAACTCATATAGTGCTTAAATACATGCCTTGCACTGTTCTAAGTTAACTCCTTCAACGATCACTACAACTTTGTTAGGTAATGACAAATATCCCTCATTTTATGAATGGGGAAACTGAGCCATAGCAAAGCTAGATAACTTGTTTGAGATCACACAATAGGTGGCAGTGCTGGAATTTAAACCCAGAGAATCTGGTATAACAGTTCACACTCTTTAGCCATCACGTTGAAAGGAATCAAGGGAAAAAGAAGAGAAAGAAGAGAAATCTAAGAGAACAAAAAGGGAAGGAAGGAGGAAGAAAAACTCAATTAACTGACACCAGAAGGCAATTGCTACATGGTACCCAACCTCCTTTTCAGGACCACACCCAGGTCCTTGCAATCCCCACCTTTGCCTCTGTTATCAGGCTTCCTAAAATGGTATGATTTGGATATAAATGTTCAAACAATTTTTTTCACAAACAAATGGTGTCCAGAGGAATTGACCTACTTCCTTCCTTCCTTCCTTCCTTCCTTCCTTCCTTCCTTCCTTCCTTCCTTCCTTCTTTCCGTCCTTTCTTTCTTTCTTTCGTTTTTGAGACAGAGTCTTGCGCTGTCACCCTGACTGGAGTGCAGTGGTGCGATCTCCACTCACTGCAACCTCTATATCTCCCAGGTTCAAGCGATTCTCCTACCTCAGCCTCCTGAGTAGCTGGGACAGGCATGTGCCACCATGCTCAGCTAGTGGAAACAGGGCTTTTAGTGGAAACAGGGCTTTGCCATGTTGACCAGGTTGGTCTCAAACTCCTGTCCTCAAGTGATTCACCTGCCTTGGTCTCCCAAAGTGCTGGGATTACAGGCATGTGACACCACACTGGCCTGATATTGTTTCTATTATATTTTATATTAGATTTGGGGAGCACATGTTCTTGTCTGTTACATGAGTACACGAGTATATCCTGTACTGGGACTGGGATTCTAGTATAGCCATTACCGAAATAGTAAACATTGTGCCTGATAAGTAATTTTCCAACTCTCTCTCCAATATTATTATTATTATTATTGAGATGGAGTCTCACTTTGTCACCCAGGCTGGAGTATAGTGGCACAATCTCGGCTCACTGCAACTTCCACCTCCCCAGTTCAAGCAATTCTTTTGCCTCAGCCTCACAAGCAGCAGGGATTACAGACGCCTGCCACCACGCCCAGCTAATTTATGTATTTTAATACAGATGGGGTTTCACTATGTTGGCTAGACTGGTCTTAAACTCCTGACCTTAAGTGATCCACCTGCCTCAGCCTCCCAAAGTGCTGGGATACAGGCATGAGCCACTGTGCCCGGCTGTATTATTTTTTATATTACAAACAACAATTGTTTTCAGAAAGAATCCATGTGTGCATTCAGGAATATATAGATGCTGCCTCGGCCAGGCACCATGGCTCATACCTGTAATCCCAGCACTTTGGGAGGCTGAGGCGAGAGGATCACTTAAGCCCAGGAGTTTGAGACCAGCCTGGGCAATATAATGAGACCCCATCTCTACAAAAATAAAAAATTAGCTGGGTGTGGTGGCACATGACTGTAGTCCCAGCCATTCGGGAGGCTTAGGTGGCAGGATCACTTGAATGTGAGAGGTGGAGGTAGCAGTGAGCTGTGATCGCGCCACTGCACTCTAGCCTGCATAACGAAGCAAGACCCTGTCTCAAAAAAGAAGAAAATGCTGCCTTTTTGTTTTTTCTTTCCTCTGCCTTTGCACAACCTAGAGTACCAAAATCAAAAGATCCACTTATGCCTTTTTGGCAGCACTAAGCTGTAATTTAAACAGGAAAAGGCGCAGTTGCAGCTTTTGAACAGCCATAAGCCCTTACATCCTAGGAAGATTGCAGAATAACCTGAAGATAATTCCAGCTTCTCAAATTCTTAAAAGCCCTCTAATCTTCATCCACCCTGTGCCATGTCTTTAGGATTCTATAAGACAGTAAGAGTTTATTTCTAAACCAACTACTGAGACTGAAGATAAAATTGGAGCTTTAAACCCCTTACCAAATTAATGGGAAGAGACTCTGGAAATTTGGAAATTCATTTCTGGAAGCATGGCAATATTCACCTTGTCAGTCTACAGCGGGGTCTCTCTCCGAGCTCGTGAGCCTGACACCCAGCTGTTTGCTGAGCCTCTCTCCTGGGGGATCCACAGGCACCTCAAAATCACCATGCTCCTCTTTCCTCTCAACCTGCTCCTCCTCTTTCTGTTCTCCATTTCAGTTGAGGACACCCCCTCCCATCCAGTGACACAGACCAGAAACTTACAAGTCACCTAGACTAGTGGTCGGTAAGCTTTTCCTATAAAAATATAGAAATATGCCCTCTCTCACCACTCCTATTCAATATAGTACTAGAAGTTCCAGCCAGAGCAATCAGGCAAGAAAAAGAAATAAAGGGTATTCAAATAGGAAAGGAGGAAGTAAAATTGTCTTTATTTGCAGACGACATGATTGTATACTTACAAGACCCCATTGTCTCAGCCCAAAATCTCCTGAAACTGATAAGCAACTTCAGCAAAGTCTCAGGATACAAAATCTATGTGCAAAAATCAGAAGCATTCCTATACACCAATAACAGACTTAAAGAGAGCCAAATCAAGAATGAACTGCCATTCATAATTGCTACAAAGAGAATAAAATACCTAGGAATACATCCAACAAGGAACATGAAGGACCTCTTCAAGGAGAACTACAAGCCACTGCTCAACGAAATAAGAGAGGACACAAATAGATGGAGAAACATTCCATGTTCATGGTTAGGAAAAATCAATATCGTGAAAATGACCATACTGCCCAAAATAATTTACAGATTCAACACTATCCTCATAAAGCTACCAATGACCTTCTTCACAGAACTGGAAAAAAACACCTTAAACTTCATATGGAACCAAAAGAGAGCCCGCATAGCCAAGTCAATTCTAAGCAAAAAGAACAAAGCTAGAGGCATCACACTACCAGACTTCAAACTATACTACAGGGCTACAGTAATCAAAGCAGCATGGTACTGGTACCAAAACAGAGATATAGACCAATGGAACAGAACAGAGGTCTCAGAGGCAACACAACATATCTACAACCATCTGATCTTTGACAAACCAGACAAAAACAAGCAATGGGGAAAGAATTCCCTGTTCAGTAAATGGTGCTGGGAAAGCTGGCTAGCCATGTGCAGAAAGCAGAAACTGGACCCCTTCCTGACACCTTACACTAAAATTAACTCCAGATTTTCTTCTGGGTTTTTTATGGTGTTAGGTCTTATGTTTAAGTCTAAAGCAAAACCATTCTGGACATAGGTGTAGGCAAGAACTTCATGACCAAAACACCGAAAGCATTGGCAACAAAAGCCAAAATAGACAAATGGGACCTAATCAAACTCCACAGCTTCTGCACAGCTAAATAAACAGTCATTAGAGTGAATTGGCAACCAACAGAATGGGAAAAAATTTTTGCAATCTACCCATCTGACAAAGGGCTAATATCCAGAATCTACAAAGAACTAAAACAGATTTATAAGAAAAAAAAACAAATAAGCCCATTCAAAAGTGGGCAAAGGACATGAACAGACACTTTATAAAAGAAGACATATATGAGGCCAACAAACATATGAAGAAATGCTCATCATCACTGGTCATTAGAGAAATGCAAATCAAAACTACATTGAGATACCATCTCACGCAAAGTTAGAATGGCAATCATTAAAAAATCTAGAGACAACAGATGCTGGAGAGGATGTGGAGAAATAGGAACACTTTTGCACTGTTGGTGGGAGTGTAAATTAGTTCAACCATTGTGGAAGACAGTGTGGTGATTCCTCAAGGTCCTAGAAATAGAAATTCCATTTGACCCAGCAATCCCATTACTGGGTATATAGCCAAAGGATTATAAATCGTTCTACTGTAAGGACACATGCACACGAATGTTCATTGCAGCACTGTTTACAATAGCAAAGACCTGGAACCAACCCAAATGCCCATTGATAATAGACTGGACAGGGAAAATGTGGCACATATACAGCATGGAATATTATGCAGCCATCAAAAACAATGAGTTCGTGTCCTTTGTAGGGACATGGATGAACCTGGAAACCATAATTCTCAGCAAACTGACACAAGAACAGAAAATCAAACACACTGCATGTTCTCATTCACAGGTGGGTGTTGAACAATGAGAACACATGGACAGAGAGGGGAGCATCACACACTGTCTGTCGGGGGGAAATAGGGGAAGGACAGCGGGGAGTGGGGAGTTGGGGAGAGATAGCATGGGGAGAAATGCCAGATATAGGTGATGGGGAGGAAGGCAGCAAATCACACTGCCATGTGTGTACCTATGCAACAATTTTGCATGTTATTCACATGTACCCCCAAACCTAAAATGCAATAAAAATATGTATACATATATATAGAAATATGTGAAGCTTTTCAAGTCATACAGTCTCTGCTGCAACTACTCAACTGCTGCTGCAGGAGAAAAGCAGCCATTCAACAATATGTAACAAATGGGTAGGGCTGTATTCCAGTCAAATTGTGTAAGGGCTAACATTTGGATGTCATGTCATTTTCACATGTTACAAGATATTATTTTGAGTTTTTTCCAACCACTTAAAAATGTAAAAACCACTCTTAGCTCACAGGTCATACAAAAGGAGG
Source organism: Sapajus apella (assembly GCF_009761245.1). Lineage (NCBI taxonomy): Eukaryota > Metazoa > Chordata > Mammalia > Primates > Cebidae > Sapajus > Sapajus apella. The sequence goes on from NW_022437042.1 coordinate 2,345,966, forward strand.
TGGGCTAGATTTGGTATAGGAAGAGCTTGTTGCTCTAGAATCCTCACTCTCCTCCCTTTGCCACATCTGATCAGATAAGTCCAACATATCTGACTTTGTTTTCTCTTTTTATTTGAGAAGGGGGCCTTACTATGTTGCTCAGGCTGGTTCCAAACTCCTGGTCTCAAGCAATCCTCCCGCCTCAGCCTCTTGAATAGCTGGGCCTGCAGGTGTGCACCACCACACCTGGAGATCTCACTTTCTAAATGGTTATTGAATCTGTCCCACCTCTTCATCCATATTTACATCATTTTAGTTCAGGTAATTGTCAATTTTGTCCCCACCTTTTTTTTTTTTTTTTTTTGAGATACAATCTTGCTCTGTCACCCAAGCTGGAGTTCAGTGATAAAATCTCAGCTCACTGCAACTTCTCCACCTCCTGGATTCAAGTGAGTCTCGCTCCTCAGCCTCCAACATGGTTGGGATTCCAGGCCCAGCTAATTTTTTTTTTTTTTTTTTTTTTTTGTATTTTAGTAGAGATGTGACTTCACCATGTTAGCCAGGCTGGTCTCAAACTCTTGATCTCAAGTGATCCACCTGCCTTGGCCTCCCAAAGTGCTGGGATTATAGGCATGAGCCACGACACTAGGCCCATGTTGCTTTCTAACATAGACAGTTAAACAAAATTGAAAACTACAAAAACATCCTCTACAACTATGGCACACAGAAGTACACATCCTTCCCATGGTTTTTAAGTTCCTCATAGTATAAAGCATAAGTTACATATTAGTTTGCCCTTTCTTTCAGCTGGCACTGGAGAAATAATATGTTAATGCATGCCACCATTTTCTGCTATGGCCTGGGAGGAAAGGGCAAATGGGGCTCTACCAGCTACCCCCAGTGAAAGGGTCTACAAAGCAGAGAGTGGGAGATAGCACTTGAGAACATGCTGCCTGTTTCTAACCTCAGGGGCTGGGTGGACTATGTCTGGCCCCTTCTTTCTAGTGGTCTACAGATGGAACATTCAGATCTGCTTTCAGTTGGAACCACACATCTGCATATGGCTAGGACCCAGCTAATTGGCCAAGAACATTTGATATGTTTGCCCCTCAATTTCTAATTCTCTGCCCCATCTATATCTTTAACGGACAGCAATAGCATTCTTTTTTTTTTTTAATGAAGTCTCGCTCTATCACCCAGGCTGGAGTGTAGTGGCGCGATCTCAGCTCACTGCAACCTTACCTCCCGGGTTTCAAGTGATTCTCCTGCCTCAGCCTCCTTAGTAGCTGGGATTACAGGAATACACCACCACACCTGGCTAATTTTTGTATTTTTAGTAGAGATGGGGTTTCTCCATGTTGGTCAGGCTGGTCTCGAACTTCTGACCTTGTGATATGCCCGTCTCAGCCTCCCAAAAAGCAATAGCATTCTTGTCTGGAAACATCACCGGTGGGTAAACATCATGGGAGCTAGTGCCACCTACATGATGTACCACATCATGGTGAGAGCAAGCAAGAGACATTAGGTAAACCACTCTTTGATGTGACTCCTTCTGTGTAAACAGGAAAAAGAAGAAACCCAATCCAGTTCCTATTTTATTCACTTACTGGAATATAAGAAACATTTCAGGCCGGGCTTGGTGGCTCACACCTGTAATCTCAACACTTTGGGAGTCCAAGGCAAGAGGATCATTTGAGGTCAGGAATTCCAGACCATCCTGGCCAACATGGTGAAACTCTGTCTCTACTAAAATACATAAAAATTAGCTGAGCATGGTGGCAGGCACCTGTAATCCCAGCTACTCAGGAGGCTGAGACAGGAGAATTGCTTGAACCTAGGAGGTGGAGGTTGTGGTGAGCCAAGATCATGCCACTGCACTCCAGCCTGGGCAGCAGAGCCAGACTCCCTCTCAAAAAAAATTTTTTTTTAATTTGTGACTGTTTCTTTTTTTCTATGATGTCTAATCAGTTTCTTTTATTTATTTGATGTTCTACTTTTTAAATGTTTTTGTGGGGTCGGGGGTCTTGCCATGTTGCCCAGAACTGGTCTCAAAATCCTGGTCTCAGGTGATCCTCCCACCTTGGCCTACCAAAGTGCTGGGATTATAGGCATGAGCCACCATGCCCAGCCAATGTTTTAATAAACCATCTTCTGCCTTATTTTGGACAAGATGATTGTATCTACTTATCTTTTAATTTAAAATTACTGGCCGGGCACAGCGGCTCACACCTGTAATCCCAGCACTTTGGGAGGTCAAGGCAGGCAAATCACTTGAGGTCAGAAGTTCAAGACCAGCCATGGTGAAATCCTGTCTCTACAAAAATGCAAAAAAAAAAGCTGGGTGTGGTGGCACACACCTGTAGTCCCAGCCACTTGGAGGCTGAAGTGGGAGGGTCACCTGAGCGTGGGAGGTTGAGGCTGCAGTGAGCCAAGATTGAACCACTGCACTCCAGCCTAGGTGACAGAGGTAGACTCCATCTCAAAAAAATAATAAAAATAAAAAATAAAATTGCCTTTTCTCTTCATTACAAAAGTGAGCTATGACAGCAAAACTGCTCAATAATACAAAAACCCATTCCACAACAAACACCTAGAAATGTAAAATATAACAACATCACAAACAGCTATTTCATATCATCTCCCCTTTCCTCAAACCTTGTCTCTCTTGCATCTCACTGTCAGCAAATGATCTTCTTTCTGATTTCACTGAAAAAAAAAAAAAAAAGAGGAATCAGAAGAGAGTATCCTCCTCCCACTGCCAAATCTACCAACCTCCCTGCTGCCTTTCCTGATCTCATCCTACCTCATGGTCTTGTATATAGGCTTATGGCTCCCAAATTTGAGTCTCCAACCCAGATTTCTCTAAACTCAAAAATCTTATGCCTGGCCAGGTGCGGTGACTTTCGCCTGTAATCCCAGTATTTTGGGTGGGGAGGCCAAGGTGGGTGGATCACTTGAGGTCATGAGTTCAAGACCAGCCCAGCCAACATGGTGAAACCCCATCTCCACTAGAAATACAAAAACTAGCTTGGCGTGGTGGCACACACCTGTAATTCCAGCTACTCAGGAGGCTTAGGCACGAGAATCACTTGAACCTGGGAGGCAGAGGTTGCAGTGAGCTGACACTGTGCTATTGCACTCCAGCCTGGGTGACAGAGTGAGACTCTGTCTCAATTAAAAAAAAAGTATGCCCAATTGTATAACGACCTTTCCCATTGCATATCTCAAATTTAACAGGGCCAAAAAAGTACTCTCAACCTACCCCACGAGCCTGTTCTTTTCCCGGAATTCCCCATCTCAGTAAATGGTGTCACCAATCAATTGCTCAGACCAGAAACCTAGGAGTTGAATCAGCTCCTCTCTTTCTCTCATATCGTGTATCTAATCCTTCACTAAATATTTGTGTCTCTCCCTTCGAAATATACTTTTTAATCTCACGCCTAGCCAACCACAATAGCCTTCTAACTTATTTTCCTATGTCCACTCTTTACTACCTTAGATTCTGTTCTCAACTCAACAGCCAAAGCGATCCTTTTAAAACATAATGCAGGCTGGGCATGGTGGCTCACACCTGTAATCCCAACACTATGGGAGGCTAAGCTGGGCAGATTGATTGAGCCCAGTGTTTCCAGATCACCCTAGGCAACTTGGTAAGGCCCCATCTCTACACACACACATGCACACACACACACACACACACACTCTCTCTCTCACTCTCTCTCTCTCTATATATATATATATATGTTGTTATATTTTACATTTCTAGGTGTTTGTTGTGGAATGGGTTTTTGTGTTATTCATATGTGTGTGTGTGTGTGTATATATATATATATATAATTAGCCAGGCATGTTATAAAATTAGCCAGGTGTGTTGGCATGCCTGTAGTCCCAGCTACTTGGAAGGTTGAGGTGGGAGGATCACTTGAGACCAGGAGGCAGAGGTTGCAGTAATCTGAGATCACATCACTGCACTGCAGCCTGGATGACAGAACTAGACCGTGTCTCAATTTCTAAAAAAACAACAACACATAAGGCAGATTAAGCCATGCCTTTGTCCAAATCCTCCAATGGCTTATCTTCTCATTCCAAGTAAAAGCAAAAAACTATGAAGCCCTAGGCTAATCTGGCACTTTGCTACCTCTGGAGAATAGCTGCTATCCCTCTTCCACTCCACTCCAGTCACCCAGGCCTCCTTATTGTCCTTGTACACACCATGTCCACTTTCACCTCGGACCATTCGTACTTGCTCTTACCTCTACTTGGAATGCTCTTGCCCAAAATGATACCATGATACCATAGCTTTCTTCCTCATTTTAGGTCTTTCCTCACATGTCATCTCATCACAGAGGCCTTTCCTTGAAGAAAAAAAAAAAAAAAAAAAAAAAACCACTTACCCTACTCCCAGGACTCCCCATTCCCTTAACCTGCTTTATTTTTCTCCATACCAGTTTATACCCTCTGACATCATAGTATTGCATTTTCTGGATTATGGTCTATTTCACTCAACTAGAACATAAGCTCAGTGAGGGCAGGACTTTTGTCTTGTTCACTGCTGTATCTTCAGCTCCTAAAACAGGTTCCAGCACATAGTAGATGCTCAATAAATATTTGTTGAATGAATGGATGAATGAAAGGCACAACTGAGTGCATGAAAAGTAGAGTCCAGAAAGGATGAAGGAACTGAAAACTAGAGGGTATGCAGGTGAACTGTGACCTAGTGCCTGGCTCATTTTAGTATTTTTAGTAGAGATGAGGTTTTGCCATGTTGGGCAGGCTGGTCTCAAACTCCTGACCTCAGGTGATCTGCCTGACTCGGCCTCCCAAAGTGCTGGGATGAGAGGTATGAACCACCACACCCAGCGCAAGACTATTAGTTATTTTCTAACACTCATTCTCCTCTATATCCACAGAAATAGAACTCCTAATTTTTAACTGCATACATGGCTACCCAGAGTAATGATTACTGTGACTAACCTCTGACCAAGGGGATATGAAAGCTAATTTCACATGGAAGCTACTGGGAATCTCCCTTAAAAGATAGCTGCCATGTCCCTTCTTCTTGACTCCTTAGTTTTTCCTGTTGGCTGGAATGTGAAAGTGAAGACTAGCGCTGGAGCAGCCATCTTCGACCATGAAAGGACCTGAGAAATAAAGGACATATAGAATGGAACAAGAAGATTGAAGGAGGCTGGAGTACCCGAGAGCATTCTGAGGACAAATACTCCACACTGGTTTTGCACTGCCTGTCTCTGGACTGCTCCATGAGAGATCAATTTTCCTCTTGTTCATGCTGCTATTATTTTGGAGCTCTGTTGCTTTCAGCTGAACCTAATACTAAGCAATGTAATGCACATTCAGAGAGAAAAGCCAAGGCGTTGGAGCCAAGAAGCCTGTATAAAGCCTGGATCTTCAGTTACCTTTTCCCTCTGTGAAATGGTGAATTAGAAAAAAATCATGTCAGACTGGGCGCGGTGGCTCACATCCATAATTTCAGCAATTTGGGAGGCTGAGGTGCGAGGATCACCTAAAGTCAGGAGCTTGAGACCAGCCTGACCAATATGATGAAACTCTATCTCTACTAAAAATACAAAAATTAGCCAGGCATGGTGGTGGGCACCTGAACCGCTACTCAGGAGGCTGAGGCAGGAGAATTGCTTGAACCCAGGAGGCGGAAGTTGCAGTCATCTGAGATTGTGCCATTGCTCCTGCTGGTGACAGAGCAAGACTCTATCTCAAAAAAAAAAAAAAAAAAAAAAGAAAGGAAAGAAAGAAAAAGAAAAAAAATCATGTCCGTTGGTTTCCTGCCTATGCCTGAGTTCTGGGCAGAAAAATAGAGAATTCATACCCCTAATAATTTTAATATCAATAACCCCTAATAATTAAAAAAAATTTTTTTAAGCAGGATATAAAAAGCACCACCCAAAGAGGGAGAAGATAAATCTTAGTGCATTACAATGAAAAATACACTTCTGAATGACAAAAGACACCACATATGACGTTACAGACAATGCCACAGACGACATACACAACAAGGTGTTAGTGCAAGAAAACATAAAACCCTATAATTCAATAAGGAAAAAGACAAACAATCTGGTTATTAGTAGAGAAGGGGTTTCACCGTGTTGGCCAGGCTGGTCTCAAACTCCTGACCTCAGGTGATCCACCCACCTTGGCCTCCCAAAGTGCTGGGATTACAAGTGTGAGCCACCACGCCCAGCCTAAGTTTTGTATTTTTAGTAGAGATGGGGTTTCACTATGTTGGCCAGGCTGGGCAACTCACTTCTAGAAGAATACTTAGAGAAAGTTTTGCATGTGTGTTCAAGAATATACAGCCCTTGGCTGGGCGCAGTGGCTCATACTTGTAATTTCAGCACTTTGGGAGGCCGAGGCAGGTGGATCACCTAAGGTCAGGAGTTCGAGACCAGCCTGACCAACATGGTGAAACCCTGTCTCTACTAAAAATATAAAAATTAGCCAGGCATGGTATCAGGCACCTATAATCCCAGCTGCTTGGGAGGCTGAGGCAGAATCGGTTGAATCTGGGAGGTAGAGGTTGCAGTGAGCCAAGATCCTGCCATTGCACTCCAGCCTGGGCAACAAGAGCGAAACTCCATCTCAAAAAAAAAAAAAAGGCTAAAACTAAGTAGCAGGTATATCTGTATTCATACGTTGGTCTCTACACATTTCTGTATACTTGAAATATTAACAATAAAAAATATAAAAAACAAAAGTAATCCAGTCATTTTGAAAAAATTCGAAAATAGCAAAGAACTATATAATCCCATCATCCAGAAATGTTAACATGTCATTCTAAAATATGTCATTGATTTCTAGTATTTACTGAACATTGTGCCTAGTCAGGACACTGGACACTCAAGATACCCTGAGGCAGTAATACTGTGACATTTCTGGATGACACCTTTGCCATAGGTACTGTTGAAATCTGTCAAAAAGATCACAGCTCTGTAAAGAAGTATCTTTAAAATGTATGTTTCAGATTTTTCCCTGGGTTAATTGTCAATATTTGTCAAAGGGACTGCCCACTATTTTCTGGAAATAACAATAACCAATGCTTGTATTAAGTGTTTGATATGTGCCAGGCCCTGTTCTGAGAGCTTTACATGTATTAACACGGTTTGTTTTTCTTGTTTAGAGACAAGGTCTCGCCCTGTTGCCCAGGTTGGAGTGCAGTGGCGTGATCATATCTGACTGTAATCTCAAAATCCTAGGCTCAAGCGACCCTCCCACTTCAGCCTCCCACTCAGGAGCTGAGACTATAGGCATTCACCACCAGGCTTGGCTAATTTTTTAAATTTTTTTTTTTTTTTGAGACAGAGTCTTGCTCTGTTACCCAGGTTAGAGTGCAGTGGCACGATCTTGGCTCACTGCAACCTCCACCTCCTGGGTTCAACAGATTCTCCTGCCTTAGCCTCTTGAGTAGCTGGGACTACAGTCATGTGCCACCACACCTGGCTAATTTTTAATATTTTTATTAGAGACGGGGTTTTACTGTGTTAGCCTGGATGGTCTCAATCTCCTGACCTCGTGATCTGCCCACCTCGGCCTCCCAAAGTGCTGGGATTACAGATGTGAGACACTGTGCCTGGCCTTTTTTTTTTTTTTTTTTTTTTTTTTAACTTTTTTTGTAGAGACAGGGTCTTGATATGCTGCCCAGGCTGGTCTTGAACTCCTGGACTCAAACAAATTTCCCACTTTGGCCTCTCAATGTGTTGGGATTATGTATTAACACATTTAATTCTCACAACTACTCTCTGAAGTGGGTGCCATTATTTTCATTATCATCCCCATTTTCAAAAGAAGGAAGCTGAGGCACAGAAGAGTAACTTGCAAAAGTCACATAGCTAGTAAGGGTTGGACGGTGGGGTGGCCAGGATTTCTACCAGGCAGTCGGGCTCCAAAGCACTTGCTCTTAACTACTATGAAATCTTATTTTCAGAATCACTAATTCTACAGTAATAATACTCTTGGTTGTGGTTGTGTGGCGAGTGGAATCATTAGTATGAGTTGAGATTTGAATTCCAATGTGCCATTGCCTAAATTGATCTCATTTCATGTAGTGCATATGGCCTATCTCCTTAGAGAGCAGGCTTCTAAAAGGCAGAGACCAGGCACAGTGGCTCAGGCGTGTAATCCCAACACTTTAGGAGGCCAAGGTAGGCAATCACCTGGGGTCAGGAGTTTGAGACCAGCCTGGCCAACAAGATGGAGTTTGGTGAGACTCCATCTCCACCAAAAATACAAAAATTAGCTGGACATGGTGGCGCATGTCTGTGACCCCAGCTACTCAGGAGGCTGACAGAGGAGAATTGCTTGAAACTAAGAGGAGGTTGCAGTGAGCTGAGATTAAACCACTGCACTCCAGCCTGGGTAACAGAGTGAGATTCCATCTCTAAAATAAAATAAAATAAAAGGCAGACAACATTATTTTAAGACAATACCTTTTCGTAGGTTGGTATTTACCTTCAACAGTGTTACTTGCCTAGAGGTCTTCAATAAACACTTATTAGCGGTAGAACATATCTGTACAGCTCTGCAGCAACTTCAATTCTCACCTTCTCAGAAGAAAGAAGTCAACTGATGGGCATAAGGCAGAAGGAGAGACTGACACAAGTTTTTGAGCAGGAGCGAAAGCTCATTAAAAAGCTTTACAGCAGGAAGGAAAGTACACTCGAAAGAGGGACAAGCAGGGGACTTGATACTCCCGAGATCTTGCCGGGAATCTGCTGATCGCCAGTTTCAGGTGCTTTCTAATAGGAGACTGCCTTTCCCTGGCACCAGCTGTGACCAATTATCTTTTTAATTTTTTTTTTTGATACAGAGTCTCCCTCTGTCTCCCAGGCTGGAGTGCAGTGGCACAATCTCGGCTGACTACAACCTCTACCTCTCAGATTCAAGCAATTCTCCTGCCTCAGCCTCCTGAGTAGCTGAGATTACAGGTGCGTGCCACCATGCTTGGCTAATTTTTTTGTATTTTTAGCAGAGACGAGGTTTCACTATGTTGGCCAGGCTGGTCCCAAACTCCTATCTCAAGTGATCTGTCCATCTCAGCCTCCCAAAGTGCTGGGATCACAGGCATGAGCCACCATGCCTGGCCACAATTATTACTTTAGAAAGACAATTAGCCACTGCCTGACCATGGTTGCCTGACACTTCCGGTGTGTGTGTCAGGGGAGCCCTCTCCTGCCTTGCTCATACCTGACTAGCTCCCTACTGTAACATACTTACTAAATGATTGAAGAGAAATACAAGAAAGCCCGCCTACCTTTCCACACAGCTGCAAAAAGTTTAATTTCCTTGGTCAATCAGGAAGGATAGTCCCCAGGAGAATCTTTTTTATTTTTTCGGTTTTCATTAACCTTTTTGTTGAAATATAATTCAGTGATTTAAAGTGCATTCAATGGTTTTTACTATATTCATTGGGTTATAGAGCCATCTCCACAATTAATTTTAGAACATTTCAATGAAATTTAGGACATTTTCATCAACCCCCCCCCAAAAAAAAACCTTGTGCCCATTTGCTAATGTGCCCATTGGCAGTCACTCTTCTTCCCTGTCTGCCCCCCCCACCAGTCTTCCCCCAAGTCCCTGGCAACTATTAAACTACCTTCTGTTTCTATAGACTTGCCCCTTCTGGACATCTTATATAAATGGATTCATAATATATGGCCTTCTGTGACCAGCTTCTTTCACTTAGCATGATGTTTTCAGGGTGGCATATTCATACAATGAACTATTACCCAGCAACAAAAAGGAATGCAGCCAATTTATAATGTATTGCGAGATTTCAGACATATTTATACTTTTTATTTTGTACATTTTTATTGTGGTACACGTACACATAAAATTTACATAACATAAAATTTACTATTTTGACGATTTTTAAGTGTACAATTCCATGATATTAAGTACATTCATAGGTTCTGAAATCATCACCACCATCGGTCTCCAGCACTTTTTCATCACCCCAAATTGAAAACTCTGCATGCGGCTGGGTGCAGAGGCTTGAGCCTCTAATCCCAGCACTTTTTGGGAGGCTGATGCAGGAGGATCACTTGAGCTCAGGAGTTTGAGACCAGCCTGGGAAACATGGTGGAACCCCATCTCTATAAAAAATACAAAAATTAGCCAGGTGTGGCAGTGCCCATCTGTAGGAGGCTGAGGTGGGAGGATCCATTGAGCCCAGGAGGTTGAAGCTGTAGGTTGAGCCATGATCGCGCCACTACACTCCAGCCTGGGCAAGAGAGTGAGATGCTGTCTCCACAAAAAGAAAAAAAAAAAAACCAACAACTCTGTATGCATTAAAAAATACTTCGTTTCCCTCTCCCAGTCCCTTGTAACCACTATTCCACTTTCTGTGTCTATGTATCTGACGACTTTAGGTACCTCATTTCAGAGGAATAATATAGTATTTATCCTTTTGTGACTGGCTTATTTCACTTAGCATAAAGTCTGCAAAGTTCATTCACGTTGTAGCATGTGTCAGATTTTCTCTCCTTAAGACTGAATAATACTCCATTGTATGTGGATACCACACTTTGTTTATCCATTCACTCACTGATGGACATTTGGGTTGTTCTCACTATGTGGCTATGGTGAATAGTGTTGCTATGAACATGAGTGTACAAATATCTGTTCAGGTCCCTGCTTTCTTTTCTTTTGGGTATGTATTTAGAAGTGTAGTTGTTGGATCATATGACAATTCTAATTTTTTGAGGAACCTCCATACTGTTATCCATAGTAGCTGCACCATTTTACATTCCCATCAACAGTGCACAAAGATTCTAATATTTCTACATCCTGAATGACTCTTGCTATCTTCTGTTTTTTGATAATAGCCAAACCAACCTAATGGGTGTCATGGTGATATCTCATTATGGTTTTGGTTTGCATTTCCCTATTGATTATACCTTGTTTTTTTGTCTGTTTTACTTTTTTTAATTTTTATTTTTATTTATTTTTGCTTTTCCGTTTTTGTTTTTTGTTTGTTTGTTTGTTTTTTAGATGGATTCTTGCTCTATTGCCCAGGCTGGAGTGCAGTGACACAATCTCAGCTCACTACAACCTCTGCCTCCTGGGTTCAAGCGATTCTCCTGCTTCAGCCTCCTGAGTAGCTGGGATTACAGATGCATGCCACCATGCCCAGCTAATTTTTGTATTTTTAGTAGAGACAGGGTTTCACCATGTTGGTCAGGCTGGTCTCGAACTCCTGACCTCATGATCTGTCCACCTCGGCCTCCCAAGGTGTTGGGATTACAGGCATAAGCCAGCACATCCAGCCTGTTTTACTTTGTTTTTAATAAATCATATTATCTGTTAAAAACCTTGAGAGAATTCAAGAATTTGTTCACAAAATAAATAATCCTTACATGTCTAGAAGTTGTTCAATTTTGTTTGTTTAAAGTCAAGTACATTTGCAACTGATGAAACTAACTGCTGCAATCATTTAAGCATTAACATGGCAGGCACTGTGGTGGACAGTTGTCACAGGTGAGGCTACCCACAAAGTAAACTCTGAGACAGGTGGTTAAGTAAGGAGTGCTCTGGGGATGAATACCTGTGGGAGAGAGGGAAAGAAAGCAGGAATCAGTCTTCCATAATTTTTGAAAGTTTAAAGGGGTCTCGAGATTGAAAGTTTCAGAGCCACTGATCTACAGCATACCAGGGAGGTAAAACTCCTGCAGAGTCACATCAAATCAAATATTTATCTGGCTACTAATATTGGAAGACCCTCTCTCCTGTTCATCTCTCTCCCCCTCTCATTCCCCTACTTCCTCTCTCTCTCTCTCTCTGTCTCATCTCCTTTCCTTCTCCCACTCTTTCCTAAAACTCCATCTCCTATGTGTGTTTCACTCTGCACCCCTGTGAGTCAGTCTCCTGTGTATGTTCATTTCACCTTCTACTACTCAAATCTTTTCCGTGGACTGCAAGAAACCAAATTGCTCCTGTTTCTATAATCTCAGTATCATTGTCTTTGAAAAGACAGATATGATAGATTATATATAGTTTGTTTTTAGACTTCTGACTAATATAGAGGTGTTTTGTTATTGTAGATGCAAATATATTGGATTTTGTCAGGAATATATTGCATTTCATCTACATTGTAAGTTGACATTGTAGGTTTTGTAATAAAGAAATTTCAAAAATTACCAACAGTGCCTATTTAAAATTTATCATGAAGAATGATAGCATATGCTTAATTTCTGTCATCAAAATATTGGACTCTCAAACTGTCATGAGACTTGTTTGAAATATGGAAGTTCGGCACCTCCGTATTTCAATCCAAGTGTGGAAACCACCAGAAAACAGAAAAGCACCCAAAACTCCACCCGGTACTGATGTTCCTCCAGTAACACATGCTACAAAGGACACAAAAAAGCAAAATCTAAAGTAACTAGAGAAAGGAATCTCTACAGCAATCAAATAACAAATTAGAAGACGGCTTTTTTTTTTTTTTTTTTTTTTGTTTTAAGGGTTTTTGCTTTTTTGGAAACAAAATGTTTTGCTTTCTCCAAGCATCATGAAGGAAACAAAAATATATAGCTTGCTAAATTTAGTTATGGCTCTATCACAACAATGATGACAAAATTTTCCTCTGACCACAATGTGTTTGAGTACAAATGGTTCCTCTTTCCAGGCTCTGGCCTGTGCATACACAAATTCCTCCTGAGGCGAGAGGTACTCCCCTACAGCAGGGCTCCTTCTTGAGAGTAGAGAGTAAGAATCCGGCTATCCTTCACACAAGGTGCTAAGGAATTCAACTGTATCCTAGCTGGTGAGAGCTATAGCCTTCAAACTCATTCACAGAAGCCGGTGATCCCAGCTGATCTAATTTCACCATGGCCAGCCAGGAGGGGTGCCCATCGTTGGCTATGTGTACCTTTGCCAGCTTGTGGAGTGGGGATCAGTAGACAAGGTACTCCTCCCTGACCCTGTCCTTGCTGTGCTACCAAGCCCCTTGACATTGACTCTCTTCCCCAAACGGGTTTCATCATTGCAGCTTCTGTGTGTAGCTTGCCTGGGGATGAAAGGGTAAGAGGAAACAGGAAATTGAGCGGCAATAAAGGAGAAATGAAAGAAAAAGGACTAAGAACAAATGGGACAATGTCAGCAGAAAGGAGAACAACAGAAGCGGAACCGTGAGAGACAAGGGAACTGTAAAGATGAAAGAGTACTAGAAATTCTAATAATAGTTCCCATCTATTAGTGCTTACTATGTGCTAGGCACTGGATAAACATTTTATGTTAGTTTCTTCATCTCATTTAATCTTTACAATAAACCCTGTGGTAGGCACTATTATAGCATTATGTCTAGTTTACAAAAGATAAAACATGCTCTTGTCATGAAGAAAAGCCAAAAAAAAGTCCACAACATTTAACAGAATTCTAGAAAGGAGAAGATAAAAAGAAACAGAAAAATGGGACAAACAGAAAGCACAAAATCAGACGGTAGATGTAAGTATAAATATATTAGAAGTTTGGCTGGGCGTGGTAGCTCACGCCTGTAATCCCGGCATTTTGGGAAACAAAGGTGGGAGGATCACTTGAGCTCAGGAGTTCAAGACCAGCGTAGGCCACATAGGGAGACCCCATCTCTACTAAATAAAGAAAAAAGAAAGAAGTAAATCTAAGTGAACTAAAGTCTACAGTTAAAAGACAATAATTACGTATTGGATAGAAAAAACTAATTTATACTTGAGGCTGTTCCCAAGATCAGACTTAACATAGTGATACCAAAAGGAAAATAGGGATGTCAGGAAAAGTACCAGGTACATACTAACCAAAATTAAGTTAATGAAGTTATAATAAATTAATCAAAATACACTTTAAGACAAAGAATATTACTTCATTAATGAAAGGTACTTCATAGTGATAAGTGGTTGGGTTCACGAGGAAACTATAACAATTCTAGATTTGCATGTATTTGAGGAAATAGCCTTGAAAATGTAAAGCAAAAATTAACAGAATTATAAGAAGAATTTGACAAATGCATCATCAGAATATCATAGTGAGAACTGTAAGACCTGTCTGTCAGTAATTGGCAGGTCCAGTGGAACAAAAAACCAGCAAGTATGTTGATTTGACCAACAAAATCCACAAACTTGACTTAATGGAACGTATAGAACACTGGGTCCAGTAATTGGAGAATATGCATTTTCCTCAAACACTCATGGAACACTTATAAAAACAAACTATATACTGTGACATAAAGCAAACCTCATCACGCTCGCAAAGATTGGTCCCAGCCAGGAAACTGGGAATGCAGAAAAGTAAATGAGTGGTCCTTCCTTCTGTGGCTGAGAAGCAGCAAGACTGGTGCACCACAACACCAGGGATGCTACCAACGAGGTCGCATTGCAGTAAACTTGCTCTACGACTGAGGGTCAGAAAAAGCAGTCCAGGTCAACAACTATGGGAGAGATGGTTTTATGCAGGGACTAAACTATGGTGGGTTTTGCAGCTCCTCCAGAAGCCTGGTATTTTGCAATCTATAAATGAGGCCTCAGTTCTATGCTTGCATAGGGATCTGTCCAATAGCTAGATATGCAGAGTGACATCTGGGGATGCAGTTGGGTTATGCAAATGAAAGCATTAATTCCGGGGGTAACGTCATAGATATGCAAAGAGCGCCCTCCTTGGAGAAGCATTGTAGACTGGGGCCAGAGGGACTAGAGGCTTCTTTGTTTAAATGAAAGTACTAATTATCCTATACTTTCAAAGCAAACAATGGAGGCCTTTCAAGGCAAGAAGGTGCAGGTGACTAACATACAAATAGAGCATTTGAATCCTTTTTTTTTTTGAGACAGAGTCTCGCTCTGTCGCCAGGCTGGAGTACGATGGTGCGATCTCGGCTCACTACAACTTCTGACTCTCCTGCCTCAGTCTCCCGAGTAGCTGGGACTACAGGTGTGCGCCAACATGCCCAGCTAATCTTTGTATTTTTAGGAGAGACAGGGTTTCACCATGTTGGCCAGGATGGTCTCGATCTCTTGACCTTGTGATTTCCCACCTTGGCCTTCCAAAGTGTTGGGATTACAGGCGTGAGCCACTGCACCCCGCTTTTTCTTTTTTTTATTTTTGAGGCAGTCTTGCACTGTCACACAGGCTGGAGTGTAGTGGCGTGATCTCAGCTCACTACAATCATCTCTTGGGCTCAAGCCATCCTCCAGCCTCAGCCTCCAGAGTAGCTGAGACTACAGGCATATGCCATAGTGCCTGGCTAATTTCTTTTGGTATTTTTTGTAGACATGGAGTCTAGCCACGTTGCCCAGGCTGATCTGGAACTCCTATGCTCAAGTGATCTGCCTGCCCCAGCCTCCCAAAGTGTGAATGTTTAAACTGTGGAACCCTAAGGCCAAAGAGAGAGCCTAATGCCAGGGAGCTGAGTGGTGAAGCACTAACAGGGCTGATAAAGGCTGGTAAAGTGTGCAAGGATTGGACCTGTCCTGCCTGGACCAGAACAGGGGACAGGCCCTACATAGAGTTTTAGATCCAGGATGGGGAGAGTGCAGTGAAAAGGTTGTAGGCGATCCTGGCTGACATGCCGGGGTAGTGGTAGTGGCAGTGATGACAGCACCGTAGTCAGAAGCCAAAGGAAGGGCCCTGGATGCTAAGACACAGGGTCCCTTCCTCTTTCAGAGACTGAAATGTTGGAAAGCAGAGCAGGGCCAATTCCAGAGAGCAAGGCTTGGCAGCCTGGAGGAAGTGAGGCCAGGGAGCTTCTGAAAGGAATAATGAATGCTTTCAAGGTGAACAAGAGAGAGTAG
Organism: Sapajus apella; assembly: GCF_009761245.1. Lineage (NCBI taxonomy): Eukaryota > Metazoa > Chordata > Mammalia > Primates > Cebidae > Sapajus > Sapajus apella. The sequence goes on from NW_022437042.1 coordinate 2,361,730, forward strand.
GGGCTCCAGACCCCAGGAGCATGCCTCTATGTAGAGCAGCACCCCAAGTAGTTTTGCCCAGGGAAGAGTCAGCCTACTGGCACCTGGGCTCTGACTGAGGGAGCCAGCAGTTTGCCTGGAGGCTGGCCCTGTCCCTGGCTGCCAACACCTCAAATACTCTTTCCTGGGCCTTCTTACCTCCAGACAAGAATTAGTGAGGTCTAGGTAATTCATCCTAGAAAGCTAAACACCACATATTATGTCAGCACCTTGCTTGTAAAAGCCTGGTGTGGCTTCTTATTGCTTATGAGGTCAAGCCATAAACTGACTGCTCCCTCCCCTCCCCTCCTCCTGAGCCCCGTCTCTCATTCTGGTCATCCTTCAAGGTCTAGTTCAACTCCCATCTACTCCAAGAAACCTTCAAAAGCAATTTCAACCACACAGGACTGTGTCACCTTTCTTTGAATCTGCACCACAAATGATCATTTGTACCATTTTTGTGTTTTTGCTTTTTGTATTTTCTTTAATTGCCCTCTATACCTTTCCACAACTTAGACCGGAAGTTTCCTAAGAGCAAGCCTTTGGTTTGTTGGTTGATATCCCTCAGAGCACCTAGAAAAATGTATAATTTATTTATTCAATTAAAATATATTTATTGAGCATGTGTTATGTGCCACGTATAGTTTTGAGTGCTGGGGATCTAGCTGGGAACTGATCAGAAAAAGCTTCCTGCCCTGATGGAGCTTATATTCTTGTATAGAGAGCAGATGACCCAGGAAGTGAGAGGAGAGAGAGGAGGTGGCCACAGGGCTTACAGTTTTCAATGGGTGGCCAGGGCAGGCCTCAGTGAGAGATCTGACAGAAGCCAGGGAGTGAGGCGCGAGGATATCTTGAAGGGGAGAGAACAAATAGATAAACAGTCATGGCAAAGGCCCTCAGGCAGTAGTGCACTTAGCTTGTTCGAGGAACAGCCAGGCAATCAGTGTTGCTGGAGGAGAGTAAGGGAGCCAAGGAGAGCAGTAGGAGAGAACAATGGGGTCAGATAGGGTAGGGCCTTGGAAGCCATCTTGAGGACTTTAGCACTGGAGAGTTCCGGACAAAGGGAGTGCCTTGTTGAATTAAAGAGTTAATTTAATAACTTCTGTAGGCTGGGCATGGTGGCTCATGCCTTTAATCCTAGTACTCTAAGAGGCCAAGGCAAGTGGATCACCTAAGGTCAGGAGTTCAAGACCAGCCTGGCCAACATGGCGAATCCCCAGCTCTACTAAAAATCCAAAAATTCGCCGGGCATGGTGGTGCACGCTTGTAATCCCAGCTACTTTGGAGGCTGAGGCAGGAGAATCTCTTGAACCCAGGAGGCAGAAGTTGCAGTGAGCTGAGATCACACCACTGCACTCCAGTCTAGGCAACAGAGAGAGACTCAGTCTAAAAAAAAAAACCTGCTGTGAAGTATGGAAGCCTACAAGTCTACGGGCTTCAGGACATTGACCCAGTCACCCAGAAGTGTGCCAACTCTCAGGCAGAACCCAGAGGGTCCTGTCAATGGCCTCTTGTGCAAGCAATACTCCCTTGAGTGAACTCCACTAAACCTGTAGAAGAAAACCACTTGCTGAAGAGCAAGGACCTTTAATGCAATTACACCCAAACATTAAGAATGAGTTATGAGCCACTAACCATGTTCCATTCATCTTTATATTCTCTGTGGTGCCAGAGGATGCCTCTCTCCAAGCTCCCACCACTCAATCCACTCAGAATCTAAGTAAGAGCAGAGCTCTTGCTGTACACACAGGGCTCCAGGACAAGCCCCCTGGAGATTGTTCCTTCCAATCAGATTCTTGCCACTAAGCTCCTCCTAGGAACGTGTCTGGTGCTATGAGCACACACACAGGAGGGAGCAAATAATTTTTCATTTTGGAGTTAGAGAAGCCACTAAAACAATGTGATACTTGAGAAATGGAAAAGCATTTTAGATAAAGGGAACAGCAAGACAAAAGGTTTGTAGTGAGAAAATATCACAGGTGACAAGCAAGTTGTAAGTGAGGAAACACTGAGCAGGCCAGGGAGCACTAGGGAGCCCTACGGCCTATACAGACGGGAAGTACATCCCCTGTTAAAAAGGTGACAGCCCATCTGACATCTGCTGATGGTTGCCACGCTGGAACAGGTCCAATATTACCAGGACTTTTGATTTCTTCAAAAGAAGCTGGAAATCTGGGGTCTTACATAAAATCTCCTGACTTAAAAATAACTTTGGCATCTAGATCCCAATAAATTCCAACATGATATGGACCAAACACAATTGCTTACAAGGGACATTCAGCCTGAAGGTGGCCAGTCAGCCACATGGGACCAGGAAGCCTGGCTGGAAGTGAAGTTGGAAAGTGTGGGGAATCTATCCTGAAGAGGCAGAGGGGTTGGGACTGCCTTTTGGAGCATTTGAAGGGAGGGGTGTCACTTAAGCTTAAGCTGAGGAGTGACATGAACAGATTTGCTCATTGGGAAGATCCTTGTAAAGGGTAGATCCAGTTTGAAAACTGTTGCTGGAACGGTGATAAAGGCCTGAAATAGAAGCATAGAGGTGAAGTTGGGTGGTGGGGGGAGGAATAGATCTGAGAGACGTTTCGTTTCGCCATCTCATAAGTGACTGCAGGGCTAGACAGTGGATGGCGAAACTGGGGGTACTAGATACAGGAAAGGGAGTTGTCAAGAGTAAGTACTTTTAGCATTCATCTCTAATTTTGGCCAGGCATGGGGGACACTGGGTGGGTGGAGATCAAATACGAAAGACAACAAAGAGTATTCTAGTTTAGGATTGTTCACCTTTGGCACTGCTGTCATCAGTAGAATAAGTCTACTTATTGTGGACTTATTGTTGTGGGGGCAGTCTGTGCATTGTATTAACAGCAGTAACCCCGACCTCTACTCACTACATTCCAGAAGCAGGCCCCCTGCTCCAGCCATGACAACCAAAACTGTATCTCCATATTGCCAAATGTCCCCTGGGATATAAAATCGCCCCTGGTTGGGAACCATTGATCTAGAATCAGGAGGGAAATTCCCTGTTTTCAACTTCTTCTTTTTCTTTTGATTGCAGTGGTGTGAGTTTTTTGCTTAATAAAAGGTAGAGGACCCTTTGTGAGATTTTTGTCTAAGGGACCAGCACTTTTAGCTAAGCCCTTGGAATATGCTGGTGTCTGTGTCCCTTTTGGACTCAGGAGGGTATCTCTAACTGGATGGAAGGAGACCTGACTTTAGAAAGGGGGACATCTTTGTTTTCTGCCAGACATTTTCTTGTATATGCCCTTTTCAGCCTCCAGTTACAGAAAAGGACGAAGCATTAGTTAGAAAGAAGGGCAAAGGTCAAAACAGCTGACCGGAGTGGCCTAGGTACACAGGGCAGTGCAGAACTCCAGCTGCCCGAGGCCGAAGTGAAAGAAAGGCCACTGGTAGTCTCACACCCAAGTTTATCAGGGCTTGAAGGGTTAAACTTGATGTTGATTCATCATGATTTTGATTTACACAAAGCTATAATGAGAGCTCCTTGTCTACTGCAGTTCCTGGAAAGCCTTCTATCTGTCTTCATTCTTCCTGCAGACCAGGGAGGTGGCCTGATTCAATCCAAGACACTCTTTGAATCACAGTACATGGAGGTTACAAATAAAAGTTTTATGTTGAGGAAACAGCATTCCTGGCCCTTTCCACCCCCTTCCAAAAATTTGAAAAATCTTTGCACGATGTTTAGGGTTGGGAAGAAAGGAAAGTAACTATATAGTCTTAAGGACAGCAGACTGGAGCTATCTTGGTGAAAAGAAATCAGGTCTCTCCTCTCCACACTGCCCTTTGGTTTTTTTTCTCACAATGTTCAAATTCTCCAGGCTTTTCTGGAAGCTAATTACAAGTTGCAATCTCTGTTTTTCTAATCATTTGCTACCATTACCGTTTTATTAAGTGCTTGCTCAATCTGTGCCAAGCAGTGCCCATGATGGCACTCAGCCACTCCCCAGGGGCTCCTGTTCCAACCGAAGACTCCTTAAAAGGCAGATGACATAACCATTTTGGAAACGTTCTTATAAACTTATTGTATAATGTTTATAGCAAATGTCAACAAGTGTATATGTCTGTGGTGGTGGGGGAGGAAAGGCTTTGGGTTACACAGGGGCTGACCTATTTGGGGTGTGGGATTTAGAAATAATGATAATATCTCTCAGTTCTACAGGCTTTGATACTTTACAAACTGTTTTCATAAACATTATTTTGTTCAATAGCATATGCAGGCCAGGATTATTATTATTTGAGAACAGGATCTCACTCTGTTCACAGGCTGGTTTTGACCTCCTGACTCAGGTGATCCTTCCATCTCAGCCTCCAGAGTAGCTGGGATTACAGGTACATGCCACCGTGCAGCTCCTGGAATTTATTCTGAACCATTAGCCACAAGAATCAACATCCTGAGATTCAGCACAGGCAGGCCCTCCTCCTGGAAGCTCCCCTTGCTCCTTCTCTCCCATAGGGCACCCTTTTTGTGTGCCACAGTTCTTTGCTCTTTCCTTTATCATAGCCCCTCAAACTGATTGCAGCTCTCTGTCCGCAGAGCTTGCTTTCGATGAGTGTCTTCCACAATTCCTGGAAGAATTTCATAAATATTTACTGAACTTGAGGGTTCTACTCTTAATTCCAAGAGGGGAACCTTTGTTTTGAATAGCTTAAACATCCCTGTGCCCTCTGGGTGGGGTCTAGACTAGGTATATTATCAGCATTTTTATTGCTATACTTTTTGTAACTGTTTTCAGGTATATGCATTGGCTTAATTAAACCAAAATACACCTCATTATGGGTCTCACCATCCATCTAGACATGACTCTTTTTTGGGAGAAGGTGATAGAATGATGCCCCCTTCCCATGATTCCACATTCTGATCCCCAATACCTGTGAATATATCCCCTTACATTGCAAAAATGACTTTTCAGTTATGATCAAATCACAGATTTTGAGATGGGGAGATTATTATTAATTATCTGGTCAACATAATCTAATCACAAGCGTCTTTATAAGGGAAAAGGGGAAGTAAGAGGGTCAGAGTCAGATACCGTAAGGGAAGCAGAGGTCTGAGTGGTTCTGCAACAAGCCAAGGAATGTGGGCAGCCTCTAGAAGCTGGAAAAGTCAAAGACATAAATTGTCTCCTAGAATCTCCAGAAGAAATACAGCTCTGCCCACACCTTGGTTACAAGTCAGTGTCACTTCTGACCTCCAGAACTGTAATATAACTGTTAAGTCACGTCACTAAATTTGCAGTAATTTGTGACAGCAGCAGCAGGGAACTCCTAAGGACTCTTGTTTTCCTTCCTCCCAGACTCACTGACCCTCATAGGCGCCTAAGTATCAATGTGTATTCTTTCGACTCATCTCCCATCCCCTTGAAAAATATGTAGAAAGCTGGTCGTGTGCTTTAAAAAACGCAAGTACGGTACTGTCCCTTGTGTTTGGAATGTTCCTTTTAAAATCAACATTAGGTTTTGACAGCTTTCAAACACGCCCTTTGTCCTTTTCACAAAGCACAGTGTTGCCAGTGTCCCCATGCATACCCAGAAAAGTAGGTCTGGTATTACTAACGCTGGACTCGGCGCTAGCAAAGAAGGGCTCAGAGGTCAAGGACTAAATGCCAGGTCTCCAGACTCCCAGGCCAAGGCTCTTTTCTGCAGATGACCCTGTCCTGGTGTCCGGCAGGTCACAGCCCCTAGCACTCCGAGGGCACGCAAGTGTGCAGGCAGCCGCGACGCCGGCTCCGTCATGCAGAGGGAGGGGGCCCGGGCAGCGTCCGGACTGGGCGGTGACGTGGTCGAGGAAGTTCTGCTTGGTCAGAGGCCGGACCCGGGAGCTGCGGGTGGGCCAGGTGTCGCGCCTTGGGAACCGCAGGGGCCGCCAGAGCCGCTGGCGCCCCGCCCCGCCCCCCTGCCCGCGCTCGCCGGCCCAGGTTACCTGAGGCCGGTGGGCGGGGCGGCCCTTCCCGTCTGAGCCGGCCCCCAGCCTCCAGGGCGGCGGAGTCGGGAAGTGGGAGAGGGAGCGAAGGAGGCGGGGACTGCCGAGGCTCCAGCCCAGCCGGGCTCCTAGGCGAGAGGCTGCATGGAGCGGCCGGCGCGGCTCTGCGGGCTGTGGGTGCTGCTGCTCTGCGCAGTCGGCAGGGGTGGGGGCGCTGCGCCCACGGGTGAGTGCGGTCCCCGGTGTCCGAGGAGAGGCCGGAGGGCAGAGGGCGGTGAGGGTCAAGGCTGAAAGGCCGGGGAGGTCACCACTGGGCGGAGGGCCGAAGCTGGGGTGAACGCTGGGAGCTGGGAGCTGCCCTTCCCGCGCGGGATCTCCGGGGCCCAGTACTGGGGCAGGTTCGACGTGGGACCCGGGAGCGGCAGGGTTTTCCCGAACTCCTGGTGTGGCGGCGGTGGCGGCGGCGAAGTAGGAGGACGATAACTTGTCGTAGCACTTCCCTTGCGCCGTCGGGAAGAGCCAAGGAGGCTGCAGGACCGGGGGAGGGGGTGTCGGGTCCGGGGTCCCAAAACTTGCCCACGGCGTCGGAGGGCCGCGGGTCAGCGCCCTGAATGTCGTCTGTGATCCCTGGAGGAAATGAGGAGCCAGAGCCGGCGGGTCGCCGACCGAAGTCCAGGCGAGTCTAGTACGCGCCGGGGCTCTTTGCCCGAGGCCGCGCCAATCCTCACTGTCTAAGGGTGACTCTTGCGGGTGGAAGTTGAAGGGAACCTCTAAACACCCCAGTCCTTGTTGAAAATGGACGTGAGGATCATGACCTCCTCTGGCATCCAAGAAATCCTTTGGGGAACCCAGAGCAGCGTCCCAGCAGATGCGCCCACCACCCCCCACCCTCCGCTGCCCTACTCTCTTTAATAAACCTTATATTTTGGGATAATTGTAGATTTATCGAAAAGTTGCAAAGATAATTCAGAGAGTTCCTATATATCCTCACCCTGTTTGATAACTTCTAGTTAATCAACCCGGCAGTTGTGAAAAATTGGGAGTTAATGATTTTAGGAGCAGCTCCTGGAAGGAGTGGCCTTCCGGATGTTTTTGGTGACCGTGAAAGCCACAAATTGTATGGGTTTTATTATCACATTGACACAAACACCTATATGCTTATCGCATTTTTTAACAATGTGCTTTGAAATCCAAGTTGAAATGTTGATTTAGAAACCTTGATGATGCCCTCTGTGGATTCAGTCAACAATATGTATATATATATAGCCTGCTCTGTGCCAAGCAGTGTTTTAGGGGTGGAGGATGCAGCAGTTAGCGAAACAGATCAGGTACCTGCCCTGCGGAACTGATACACTATTGGCGGGGGTGGGGGGTGTGTAGTAAAATATATGATATGTCTGAGGGTGCTAAGTAGAGAAAAACAAAGCTGGGAAGAGGATTGCCGTTGTAAAAAGGGTAGATCCAGAAGCAAACAAGTGTTACTGAAAGGTGGCATTTGAGTAGAGACCTGAGGGAGGGTTGAAACTTGTCCATCAGTAATTGTTTAGTACTGAGGCAGGCTCTGTAGGTTGGCTTAGAACCTGAGAGTGTAGAGCAAAACTCTTGCTCCGAAAGGGCCTCTAGTTCATCTGGGGACACCTGATTTCCATAATCATATGGGGACATGGCAGTCCACAGAAGGGAAGCAACTTGTCTAAAGTTACCCATCTCATTAGTCTCCTGATTTTTTCTTTCTTTTCTTTTCTCTTCTTTCTTTTTCTTTCTTTCTTTCTTTCTTTTTCTTTCTCTTTCTCTTTCTCTTTCTTTTCTTTTTGAGATGGAATCTCACTCTGTTGCCAGGCTGGAGTGCAGTGGCGCCATCTCAGCTCACTGCAACCTCTCTGCCTCCTGGGTTCAAGCGATTCTCCTGCCTCAGCCTCCCAAGTAGCTGGGACTACAGGCGCCTGCCACCACGCCTGGCTAACTTTTTGTATTTTTTACTAGAGACGGAGTTTCACTATGTTGGCCAGGGTGGTCTTGATCTCTTGACCTTGTGATCTGTGCGCCTAGGCCTCCCAAAGTGCTGAGATTACAGGTGTGAGCCACCTCGCCTGGCCACGTCTCCTGATTTTCACAGTGCCTCTCCAGCACCCTCCCTCCTACAGACTCACTCCCACACACACCTGAAATAACAGCTGGCCATCTAGACAATACTGGCAACTCCCAACTTCATCAGTTTTGTCACAATGGTTTGCTTTTATCTTGCTTATTTAGAATGCAGAAACTTCTTTCCCCATTAAAAGTATTGATCGAATTGCATTGAGGTACGGTGGAAAAAAAATTACATGTCTTCAGTGAGGAGACTTGAGTTTTAGTGGTTCTGATATTTACCAGCTGTGGGACTCTGGGCTGGTCATTTCCTCTCTTTTGTGCTGCAGTTAGTTTTCTCATCTGTGAAATGAGGAGGTTGAACTCTGTAAATTCTAAGAGTTCCTCCAGCTCTAATCCTCAGAGTGTTTATAAAAGTGATTAGATTACTAGCTTAGTTTTATTGGTCCCACTCAATGGCCCACATTGTGGCATGTCTTAATTACAACTAGCATGTATATAGCGTTTATGCCTGGCAGTTTTCTAAGTGCTTTACTTGTGCTATTTCATTTAATCTTTAACAAAAACCTAACCCGTAGGTGCTGTTATTAGTCCCATTTTGTACATGAAGAAGCTGAGGCACACTGAGACCAAGACCCTTGCCCAAATTCACGTAGCTGGCAAAGTGGAAGAGCTAGGTTTTCAACCCTGGCAGCCTGATTCCAGAGGCCATGCCCTTAATCACCGTACTCAGTGCTCCTACCAAGCAGAAGTAATGGGAGTCCTTGACTGGCAGAGGAGCTGGATACCTCCCAGGATAGCAGGACAGGACTGCTTGGGACCCACGAAAGTATGTGCAGACCACTTGTTAAGAAGCTAATGATACTATATTAGGCCAGGTGCAGTAGCTCATGCCTGTAATCCCAGCACTTTGAGAGACTGAAGTGGGTGGATCACCTGAGGCCAAGAGTTTGAGATGAGCCTGGCCAACATGGCAAAACCCCATCTCTACTAAAAATACAAAGATTAGCCGGGCATGGTGGTGGGTGCCTGTAATCCCAGCTCCTCAGGAGACTAAGGCACAAGACTCACCTGAACCCGGAAGGCAGAGGTTGGTTGCAGTGAGTGAAGATCAGGCCACTGCACTCCAGCCTGGGCAACAGAGCAAGCCTCTGTCTCAAAACAAAACAAAACAAAAAAGAAGCTAATGATACTATGTGGGAGACTGCCTTTATAGTCTGGGCCGTGTGGTTTAAACAACTAGTACTATAGGCATTCAAAAGAGAAAAAACTGAAGGTTAATAGTTTTATGGAAGATGTAAAACTTGAGCTAGATCTTCTGGATGAGTGGGATTTGAGTAGGTGAGGAATTTATTCTGGGTGGGGGAAATAGCAGGAGCAGAGGCCCAAAAATGAGGGTAAGAGTTATCCTTTGTGGTCAGGAAGGAGCCTGGCTTGGCAGGAGAGTGCATTGGTAAAGTCAATCCAGGCAGATTAGCTTGATTTATCCTTGAAGGCTCTGAGTCCGGCACAGCATGGGGAAAATAACACGGGAGGGGAAGCAAACAGCGAGACTTGAATGGGTAGGAGAGCTCCTGGAGTGTGAAGCTACACAGGAATCTATGGTTGCAGGTCTCCACTAGAAAAATGTGCTGCGAACTCTTCCTGCCCAGGACCATGACTTACTGGTATCTTCCCACCTCATGGGGCACAACAGAGCATATTGGCATGATTGGGGTAACTAAGAAAGATATTGCAAGAAAAAAACGAACAGGAGTCGATGCCTGAGTGGATGTAAGGGAAGGAGACAGATGACTCATATATGACTCTTGTGATTTCCTTAACTTTTCCCGAAATGTTCATGCGTCTGCCAGCTGCTGTGATTGGACAGGCGAGAGCAAAAGCTATAAGCTAAGCAAAATGCCTTCTTATTTAAGAGTAGATTGTGTTAACTCTTAATAGGATGTTGTGCTAGATGACTGTACAGACTCACTTGGGATTTGAGGTTTAGATACAGAGATACTTGCATTCCTTCCTACTCCCCTTTCTGAAGTCAGTGGTGCAATCCCCAAGAAATGGTTGAAATTAGGTGCCTAAGGGAAGGTTATCAGGCAGAAGGGATCGGATACTTGTTCCATCTTAAAGGCCAGGGGTACATATCAATTCAACAGAAAACGAAAGCAACCCTTTAGAATTATTTTGTCTCTTAAAGAAATAAAGCAGATAGCTAACACATAGCACTTACTGTCTGTGGGCACTGTTCCAAGCACATTACTTATATTAACTCATTTAATCCTCGTAATAACCCTTTGCAAGAGGTTACTATTATTATCCTCATATTGGAGATGAGAAAACTGAGAAATAGAGAGGTTAAGTAATTTCCCTGCTAGCAAGTAGCAGAAGTGGGATATAAACTCAGCCAGTCAGGCTCCAGAGTCTGTGCTGTTAATCGCTACGCCATGCTGAAGTTTTACATGAAGAGCTGTTAGAGACCTTTACAAGTAGTATAATCATCACTTATTCATGTATATGTCTAGGCATGTTGTACACACACACACACAATTCACATGTATTTGTATATATTTAAACATTTGGAGATTATATTTAAAGTTTCGGTTTCTGTGTTTTTTTATTTTTTATTTTTTATTTATTTATTTATTTATTTTTTTGAGATGGAGTTTTGCTCTTGTTACCCAGGCTGGAGTGCAATGGCGTGATCTTGGCTCACCGCAACATCCACCTTCTGGGTTCAAGCAGTTCTCCTCCCTCAGCCTCCCGAGTAGCTGGGACTACAGGCATGAGCCACCATGCCCAGCTAATTTTTGTAATTTTAGTATTTAGAGATGGGGTTTCACCATGTTGACCACGATGGTCTTGATCTCTTGACCTCGTGATCCACCACCTCAGCCTCCCAAAGTGCTGGAATTATAGGCGTGAGCCACTGCGCCCAGCCTTAATTTTTTTTTTATTATAAAATACATGTAACATAAAATTTACCATCTTAACCATTTTTAAGCATACAGTTCAGTCTTACTAAATCCATTCATAATGCCATACACCTGTCATCACTATCTATCCCCACAACTCTTTTTGTCTTGTAAAACTAAAACTCTGTACCCATTGAACAATAACTCCACATTTTCCCCTGCCCCTAGCCCCTGACAACCAACCACCATTCTACTTTCTGTCTCCATAATTTGGACTACTCTAAGTATCTCACGAGTGGAATAATATATTAGTTGTCTTTTTTTTTTTTGTGACTGGCTTATTTCAGTCAGCATAATGCCCTCATGGTTCATGTTGTGTCACATGTTAGAATTTTTCCTTTTAAAACGCTGAATAATATTCCATTGTATGTATATACCACATTTTGCTTATCCATTTATCTGTCAATGGACACTTAGGTTGCTTCCATGTCTTAGCTATTTCACAGTACTATTATGAACTTGTGTGTAGAATATCTGTTTGAGACCTCGCTTTCGCTTCTTTTGGGTATATACCCAGAAATGGAATTACTGGATCATGTGGTAATTCTATTTGTAATTTTTTGAGGAACCACCATACTGTCCATTGTGAAATTTTGCATTTCTACCAACTATGCACAAGGGTTCAAATTTTTCCATATCTTTGCCAACATTTATTTTCTACTTTTTGATAGTAGCCATTCTAATGGAGGGGTAAGGTGGTATCTCATTGTGGTTTTGGTTTGTATTTTCCTAAATATTAGTGATGAACACCTTCATGTGCTTATTGGACATTTGCATATCTTTGTTGGTGAAATATCTATTTAAGCCTTTGCCTATTTTTGAATTGTTTCTTTTTTCATTTGTTGAATTTTAGGCATTCTCTATATATTCTGGATATTAATCCCTTATCAGATATATGATTTATGCATATTTTTCCATTCTGTGAGTCATTGTTTTATTTTGTTAATATCATCTTTTGATGCACAAATCTAAATTTTTTCCATGACGTCCAATTTGTCAGTTTTTTCTTTTGTTACCTACATTGTTGCTGTCATATCCAAGAAATTGTCACTGAATCCAATGGTGTGAAGCTTTTGTCTTACGTTGTCTTCTAAAAATTTTATAATTTTAGTCTTACATTTAGGTCTCTGATCCATTTTGAGTTTATTGTTTTACTTGGTATTAGGTAAGGGTCCAATTTCATTCTTTTTCATGTGGATATCCAGTTTTCCCAGCACCATTTGTTGAAAAGACTGTCCACATTGAGTGGTCTTGGCACTCTTGTCAAAAGTCATTTGGCCATACATATGATGGTTATTTCTGGGCTGTCTATTCTATTACATTGATCAGTATGTCTGTTTTTATGCCAGTAAACACTGTTTTGTTTATTGCAGCTTTGTAGTAAATTCTGAAATCAGGAAGTATCAGTCCTACAGCTTTGTTTTTCCTTTTCAAGACTATTTGACTATTCAGGGTTTCTTCAGATTTCATAAGAATTTTAGGATGGATTTTTCTATTTCTGCAAAATTATATCATTTAGATTTTGATAAGGATTGAATTGAATTTGTATATCACTTTGGATAGTATTGACATCTCAACAATATTAAGTGTTCTAATACATGAACATGGGATGTGTTTCCATATCATCTGCAGAGATAATTTTACACCCTACTTTTAACTGGATGTCTTTTATCTCTTTTTCTTGTCTAATTGCTAAGTAGAGCACTGGGGTAGAACTTTCAGTACTATGTTGAATAGGAGTGGTGAAAGTGGGCATCTTTGTTTCATTCCTGATCCTAGAGGAAAAACTTTCAGTCTTTCACCATTAAGGGTGATGTTTGCTGTGGGTTTTCCATATAAAACTTTTAAGTCAATTTCCTTACACTCCTAGTTTGTTGAGTGTTTTTATCATGAAAGGTAAATTTTGTCAAATGCTTTTTCTATATCAATTGAGATGATCATGTAGTTTTTTCCCCTTTATTCTGTTAATGTGGTGTATTACATTGATCAATTTTTGTATGTTAAAACGTCTTTGTATTCCAGGAATAAATCCCACTTGGTCATGGTCTATAATCCTTTTGATATGCTCCTGTATTCACTTTACTGCTATTTTGTTGAGAATTTGTACGTCAATCTTTATAAGGCATATAGGTCTATAGTTTTATTTTCTTAGTGTCTTCGTCTGGCTTTGGTATCAGGTAATGCTGGCCTCATAGAATGACTTAGGAAGTTTGAGAAGGTTTGGTATTAGTTCTTTAGGTGTTCGGTTATCTGTGAGGTAATCAGGTCTAGGGCTTTTCTTTTGTTGGGAGATTTTTGATTACTGATTCATTTTCTTTACTACTTATAGGTCTATTTAGATTTTCTGTTTCTTTGTGATTTAGTTTTGGTGATTTTGTGTTTCTGGAAATGTGTCCATTTCATCTAGGCTGTCCAATTTGTTAGTGTATAGTTGTTCGTAGTACTCTCTTATAATCCTTTTTATTTCTCTAGAATAAGTAGTAATGTACTTATTTTCATTTTTGATTTTAGTAATTTCATCCTTCTTTCTTTTTTATTAGTCCATCTAGCTAAAGATTTGTCCATTTTGTTGATTTTTTTCAAGGTTTAGTTTCATTGATTTTCTCTATTTTTCTATTCCTTATTTCCTTTATCTCTGCTCTAATCTTCGTTACTTCCTTCCTTATGGTAGCTTAAGATTAGTTTGTTCTTTTTCTAGTTACTTAAGTTGTAAAGTTAAGGTTGCTGATTTGAGACCTTTCTTGTTTCCTAATTGTTTATAGCTATAAATTTATCCATTAGCACTGCTTTCACTGCATCATCTAAATTTTAGATGTTTATATTTATGCCTTTCTTTGGATTTGGGAAATTGTCATATATTATTTCTTTTCTTTTCTTTTCTGTTTTTGAGACAGAGTCTTACTTTGTCACCCTGGCTGGAGTTCAGTTGTGTGATCTTGGTTCACTGCAACCTCTGTCTCCCAGGTTCAAGCAATTCTCCCGCCCCAGCCACCCAAGTAGCTAGAATTACAGATGTGTACTACCACATCAAGCTAATTTTAGTATTCTTAGTAGAACTGGGGTTTTGCCATGTTGGCCAGGCTGGTTTTGAACTCCTGGACCCAGGCCATCTGCCTGCCTTGGCCTCCCAAAGTGCTGGGATGAGCCACCATGTCTGGCTTATTATTTTTTCAAGTATTCTTTCCTCCCTCTTCTCTCTTTCTTCTCCTGAAACCTCCGTAATACATACACTGGTCTGCTGATGGTGTACCACAGGTCTCTTAGACTCTGTTCACTTTTCTTCAATCTTTTTTCCTTTCTGTTCCTCAGACTCAGTAATTTTTATTGTCCTATTTCAAGTTTATTGATTCTTTCTTCTGCCTGCTCAAATCTACCTTTGATTCCCTTTAATGGATTTTTCATTTCAGTTGTACTTTTCTGCTCCATAGTTTCTTTTTGGTCTTTTTTTAGGTTTTGTATCTCTGTATGGATATTTTGATTTTGCTTACATATCATTTTCTTGACTTTCTCCAAATCTTTCTTTAGTCCTGTGAACATCTGAAGATGCTTATTTCAGAATCTTTCTTTAATATATTTGCCATCAGGTCTTTTTCAGGGACAGGTTTGCTGTTGATTAACTTTTTTTCTTTGAATAGGCCATAGTTTCCTGTTTTTTCGTCTGCCTTGTGATTTTTTTTTGTTAAAAACTGGTCATTTAAATCTGGTTTCTCTGGAAACCAGATTGTCCCCTTCCCCCAGGTTTGCTGTTTTTTGTATTGTTTTATTTATTGTTTTTATTATTTTTTTTATTGTTGTAGGCTGTCTCTGTGTTGAAGGTCAACCTGAAGTACAAACTTAAAGTTTTCTCAGGTTTTTTTCTGGGCTTTCCCTGAGCATGTGTGGTTGCTTTCTATTTTTCCCTGTATATATAGTTTTGTTTCATTTTGTTTTGTTTTGTTTTGTTTTTGAGACCTAGTCTCGCTCTGTTGCCCAGGCTCAAGTGCAATTGTGTGATCACAGCTCACTGTAACCTCAAATCCCTGGGCTCAAGTGATTCTCCCTCTTCAGTCTCCTGAGGAGCTGCAACTAGAAATTCATGCCACCACACCTAGCTAATTTAAACAACAACAACAAAAAATTGTTTTGGTAGAGATGGGATCTTGCTATGTTGCCAGGGCTGGTCTTTGTCTCTTGGCCTCAAGTAATCCTCCTGCCTTGGCCTACCAAAGTGATGGAATTGTAGGCATGAGCCACCTTGCCTCTGTAGTTGTTTTGGAATGTTCTAATCTTTAATGCCTGGCTCCCAAATGTGGAAAAGGAGAAAAATGAGGTGGCATGGGAAGAGCACAATTATTTTATATCTTCTAGAAATCACTTCAGCTAGATAGGTAGGGGCTTGCAACAATGAGGATAGGTGCGACCACAATGGTTGCCAGCCTCTTTGCCTGTACCTCTGTGATCAGAAGCAGCAATCAGTAATCAGAATACAGATCCCCGATATTTGACAGACAGAGTCCTTCTGCCCACATAGCCCACAATCTCTGTGCAGATTGTTCCAGGAACATGTGCACAGCTGCCTGCCATGGGGTTGGGGATGAAGGATGTGCAGTTACTACTATGTAAAAGCTGACATTGATCGAAATTTATTGCAATTTGCTGTTCAAGCCTTTCCTTGGAAATTGCAAGCCTTCAGTATAAGTGTTTCCTAATATAACTCCGGAGTCTTCCAAAATTGTTACATCTAACAGATTCTGCCGCTACCATTGTTATCTAGGTGAGGAGATAGATATCTGGTGCTTCCTACTCTTGCCATATTCCTGGAATCCATGCTTGTGTGTTTAAAGTGTAGGAAGTAGAAAAATCAAGAGATACGGAGGGAACCAGAAGAGAAAAAGGATGGCAGATAGCCCCCACGAAGCCCAAAATGCAAACCAGTTAGAAGATCTGACCAAAAGGACACTTCAAAACAGATGGGAAAATATTAATCCCATTTGAAAGACTGAATATAGGGCAGGCTGTTATTTTATTCCAAAACTGAGGTTAAAGTAGGTTTTAAAAGGTCTTAAATTACCTTGAAAATTGGAGTATAATTGAAGTCAACCACAAATAGGTATATTTTCGTTATCAGGGCTTTAATTTTTGTATGGGGGTAGGAGGTAGGTGGGTGAGGAAAGTACTGGAAATGCTAAACTAGGCACTGGAAATGCTAAACTAGGTATCTTGGATGTGTTTCTGGAAACTGCAGAATAAGGCAGATAATCCTACAGTAAATTGTAGTCTCCTGTAGGAACAATGCTTTTATTAGAGGCTCTCTACCTGACAAATGATTTGTCTTCAAAAATGTCGTTGATATGGTGTTAGAAAGGCCAAAATGGAATAGCCATACATTCTTTTAATCACTTAAAACCTAACAATAGCATTGTTGCCTAAGCCATTGGTGCTACCCGGAACTAGCTGAGTTTTAATGCAGTGCAATAGGAATTATTTGCTTCCACAGGGCCTTGTCCTGCTGTGGGCTGCTCCTTCCCAGAGTTGGACCTTGGGAAAAGCTATTGATAGTAGTGTTAGAAGAGGGAATGAATTGTTTTTGATTTTCAATTTTATCATAGATTAAAGGGTATATGGGCAGATTTGCTACGTGGGTAAACTGCATGATGCTGTGGCTTGGGGTCCCAATGATCCGATCACCTAGGCTGTAACCATAGTACCCAACAGGTGGTTTTTTGGTCCCCACGCCCACCTCCCTACTTCCCCTGTCTAGTGATCCCCAGTGTCTGTCATTCTGATCTTTATGATGATGTGTATTCAATGATTAATACCCACTTATAAGTGAGAACATGCAGTGTTTGGTTTTCTATTCTTACATTAAGTCACTTGGGATAAAGGCCTCCAGCTCCACCCATGTTGCTGCACAGGACATGGTTTCATTCGTTTTATGGATGCATAGTATTCCAGGGTGTATATGTGCCACATTATCTTTATCCAGTCCACTGGTGATGGGCACTTAGGTTAATTCTGTGTCCTTGCTTTTGTGAATAGTGCTGCAGTGAACATACAGGTGCATGTGTCTTTTTGCTAGAATGAGTTATTTTCCTTTGGGTATATATCAAGTAATGGAAATGTTGGGTTGAATGGTAGTTCTGTTTTAAGTTCTTTATTTATTTATTTACTTTTTGAGACAGAGTCTTGCTCTGTTGCCCAGGCTGGGGTGCAGTGGTGCGATCTTGGTTCACTGCAAATTCTACCCCATGGGTTCAATTGATTTTCGTGCTACAGCCTCCTGAGTTTCTGGGATTACAGGTGCACACCACCACACCCGGCTAATTTTTGTATTTTTAGTAGAGACGGGGTTTCGTTATGTTGGCCAGGCTGGTCTCAAACTAGTGACCTCAAGTGATCCACCCACTTCAGCCTCCCAAAGTGCTGAGATTATAGGCATGAGCCACTGTGCCTGGCCTATTTTAAGTTCTTTGAGAAATTTCTAAACTGCTTTCAGCAGTGGTGGAACTAGTTTGCATTCCCACCAATAGGGTATAAGCATTCCCTTTTCTCCACATCCATGCTAACATCTGTTGTTTTCAGACTTTTAAATAATCACCAGGGAATGAATATTGAGGGTCAAGGGCCTTTGTAGACTGCTGACCAAGTAGCTGCTATGTATAAAATTGACTATTAGAGAAACCTCAACTACATAGTGCCTGTGAGTTTGATATTTTGGGACAAACGGAATTTTTTGCTCAGTTAGAGAGGAAGGTAACAGTATAAATATCGCTGATTATGTAACAGGCCCAGTGCACTCCAAAGTATTAGCATAGAGTATAAGATTTAACTCTATCATTTGGTAAATTACTATTACTATAATCCTTAAGTAATTAATAATGATTCTGTTCATCACTTTAGAAAATTTAGGGGAATTATTTTCTAATAACTTTAATAAACTTCTATGTTGAAATAATTTTTGATTTACAGAAAAGTTGCAAAGATAGGACAGAGGGGTCCTTTATAACCCTCACCCAGTTTCTGGGTGATGATTTTGATAGTTTTGGTCTCAGGAGTTCTCAGGAAAGTTTAAAATGATGTTTCACAGTTCCTCCTCTTTCTCTTCCCTCTTCAGATTAGTCAAGCTCTAGCTCCAGCTGTTTAGTGTCAGACCTCAGGGGAACAAAGGCTGCTAAATCTCTTTCTCAGTACTTCTTTGGAAAAAAGCTATAAAAAACCAATTACCAGGTCATGTTAGCAAGCGGAATTAAAGATGAGCTTCTTAAACTTACAGAACTGCTGAGATTTTGAACAAGCTGTTTTTTTGTTGTTGTCATTGCTTTCGAGACAGGGTCTTGCTCTGTCACCCAGGCTAGAGTGCAGTGGCATGATCTTGGCTCACTGCAGCCTCAAACTCCCAGGCTCAGGTGATCCTTTTGCTTTAACCCCCCAGTATCTGGGACTATCGGCACATACCAGCATGCTTGGCTAACTTTTGTAACTTTTTTGTATAGACAGAGTTTTGCCATGTTGCCTGGGCTGGTCTCAGACTTCTGGGCTCAAACCACTTGGCCTCCCAGTGAGCTGGGATTACAGGTGTGAGCCACCATGCCCAGCCTGAACAGTGTATTGAGTAGGTGTGGATCCCAAGGTTAGGGAACCCCAAATTCCTGGAAGAGAGCAATTTGGAAATACTAGTATTTAAGAATATCACTCTTCTCTATGAAAGTGGTTAAGAATGTGACCTTGGAGCCACACTTTTCAAGTTACAGTCCCAGCTTTGCCATTTACTGTAGCCATGGGATATGGGACAAATGACTTAATCTGCCTGTTGCCTCAGTTGCCTCATCTATAACATGAGGCTAATAGGCCAGGTGTGATAGCTCATGCCTGTAATCCCAGCACTTTGGGGAGGCTGAGGTGGGTGGATTACTTGAGCTCAGGAGTTCGAGACCAGCCTGGCCAGTATGGCGAAACCCCATCTCTACTAAAATTACAAAAGTTAACCAGACATGGTGGCATGAACCTGTAGTCCCAATAATAGGCCAGGTGAATGAATCACTTTAACCTGGGAGGCAGAGGCTACAGTGAGCTGAGATCATTCTACTGCACTCCAGCCTGGGCTACAGAGTGAGACTCTGTCTCAAATAACAACAACAAAAACAAAAACATGAGGCTAATACTAGTCCCTATCTCAAAGATTGTTGTGAGGGTTAAATGGATTAATATGTGTGGAATATTTAGAATAGTCCCTGGCCCAGTAAATGTTAGGTATTGTTAACTCAGCTATTATTATCTTGCCTTCCAGGACTTGGGAGAATTAGGCGGACCATTAAAAATACTGTTGATAAATTTGGGTTTTTTGTGTGTGTGCTTGATTTGAACAGAAACTCAGCCACCTGTGACAAATTTGAGTGTCTCTGTTGAAAACCTCTGCACAGTAATATGGACATGGAATCCACCAGAGGGAGCCAGCCCAAATTGTAGTCTATGGTATTTTAGTCATTTTGGCGACAAGCAGGATAAGGTAAGTTTTCTGCAACATGTTATATTGATGAGGTAAAGTGAACGCTATGAATTAGAGCCAAGAATAAGCCAAATTCTAATCTTACATCAAAGTGGAAATTGTATTTTGGGGTGTGTTTACATTTCAATTGGGGAAATTGTAGAAGCAACTATTGAGACAAGTGAACACTTAAAAATATTTGCTAATTATTTGATAATTAAATGCAATTGAGATTGCTCTGACAGAAAATACTCGATATATTTTTCTCTTAGGTACTCAATAAATAATTATGTTATTGTTAAATTTGTTCCTATGCTCCTTCATGTAGCTGTATCACCATGTATCTATATAACACTTAATTTTTCAGGAAATTTTTACATTTACCATCTTGCTAATCACACGGACAAATAGATATACAAGCACTATGTGGTGTAAAAATAAATGGCCATGTGGAAAGTGAAAAAATAAGATGTCAGTGGCAGGTGTACTTGAGTAGAGGGTTCCCTAATGCCCGGGGAAAAATGAGGAAGACTTTCAAGGTTTCTAGTCAACTGATATAAGTGAATTTTTGTTAATAGGTTTGGATAATTTCAGGTTCTTTATGATAATCTTATGCAACTGCTTTTTATCTTTTTATACCTTCTTTCAGTATGTGTGTGTTTATTGCAGGCTGCCAGCAGCGGTGAGGGGCTTGGGTGTTTGGGATTGAATTCATCCAGGATTTTGAGTAGGCAGAATGAGGAGTTATTAGTGACAGTGCTTTGCATCAGTGAATTGTAAAAGCACCAAGTTCAGGCAGCTTTGGTGGCAAAAAGAGCCAGGAGAACTAGCTTCTGATTGGCACTGTCACTCTTAGCTGACTCTATGGCCTGGGATAAATTGTTTAACTTCTCTGAGCCTTTGTTTCCTATTTATAAAGTATGGCTTTACTCACTTCCCTGGCATTCTGGGACACAGAAAATAATGTATATAAAAGTTTAATAGTCATGATGGAACATGCTCTTCCTCTGGAGGGAAATTTGCAAATCTGCTTTCCTCTCCCTTGTCCTGCTGAGGTGTTATGTTACTTAGGGCTTAGGGCTTAGGCGTTAATTGGTAAAGAATTGAGGCTTGTCAGAAATATTTACATTTTAAAAGAGGTCTTCTAAATGTGGAAGCCACTGATACTACTAGCAGTGAGATTGGAGTTTGCCTTTACATATTGTTGACTTCATCTTTTTCCTCCGAAGGAAGGGCCTTAGGCATTTGGAGTCTTAGTGGTGATTTTTGGTAATTGAGCCTTGAGAAATTCATTCTCTGAATTTCTAAGACCCTAAGTGCCTCTGGCTGTAAACCCTATAATCACCTAAGTGTCTAATTGAAACCCTAAAGAGAGATTACTCTTTACGTCCCTCTTCCTTAAGCTGTCAAGGATTAATCAGGTAGGCAGGCTGGTATTCTAGCCCAGAAATCGGGCTATTTCCTCAGTGTACGTACAGAAATTCAGAGTTAAATGTAACTTTAGGAGGCAGTAGAATCAGATAGAATTGTGTGTGAAATTTTATCTCTTCCCGTTTCAAGCTGTTTGATTTTGGGCAAATCACTTAACCTCTCTGAGCTCCCATTTTCTTGTTTGCAAAATATGGGTGTGTTGGGGGGTAATAATAGTACCTACTGAATATGGATGGCATGTGCATTAAAGGAGATGAGCTTTGTAATGCACCGACACAGAGTTAGTGCTAGGTAATTGTTAGCTTTTATGATTATTACCGTTGTTAGGTTGAGCCATGTGAAATTACCACTTTTACGGGTCAAAATATTTGAATGTTTTCAGTATTATTTGGTTCAGCCTAATGTTATCATTTAATCTTGTTTCTTCCATTTTGCCCCTGAAGAAACTAGATAGAGACCAAAAAGGGTGACCTCTGCCTAAAGCCAGCTTATTTATTTTAGCCATTCGATAGCATTGATGGTCATCATTCCTGCAGTTGTGATAAACATGGATTATTCCTTCCAATCAGTGATAGGAGATGTCCTGTCTGGACCTTTTGAAGTTTATCATCCTGAGGCTGAAAATGAATGGCAGAAGTAATTTTCCTCTCCTCTTTCTGTCCTTCGGGTACAGCATTAGCATCATCGGGCCAAACTGAGGTGTATTTATCCCTAAAGCATATTGAAGAAATGGTACTATGATAGTTTATACATTAGAGGGATTATGAAACTGTTCAAAGGTCTCAAGTTGCTAAATGAGATAAACTCTTGAGGTCATTTTCAATCTTAAGATTGGAGGCTCATCAAGATGAGGGATGGGGATTTGCAGAGGATTTTTGGAAAAGAAAAGATTAGTGTAAATGGCTGCCCACCACCATTTTTAAAGCAGTGTCTAATAGTTTCTCAGCTGGAAGTAGAAGAAGGATCCGGCATCAGACTTTATATATCTTTTATCACTAAGAGATAGGCAAGTCCCATTAGGAGAACTAATCAAAAGGCCAAGCATCCAAATAGGCAAATGCTGAAGCTAAGTCCCTTTCTTTCTGAGAAAGGAATTCTGGGGTTGAGAAAGGTGCACTCCGGCCAAGTGAACATTGGTCTGGGGAGATCAGTTCAGGACTCTTGCCTTGGTTTTTGATAAATTTCCAAAGGGAACCAGATTCCCTGGGGAGTGTAACATCATACAGCAGCTAACATTGAGGATGATTCACCAAAGCCAAAAGTCACGTGGGAGCCATCACACATACCTTAAGATCTGATGGAAGGGTTGGGTGCAGTGGCTCACACCTGTAATCCCAGCACTTTGGAAGGCTGAGGTGGGCTGATCACATGAGGTCAGGAGTTCAAGACCAGCCTGGCCAACATGGTGAAACCCTGTATCTATGAAAAATACAAGAATTAGCCGGGCATGGTGGTGCGCACCTATAATCTCAGCTACTCAGGAGGCTGAGGTAGGAGAATCACTTGAACCTGGGAGGTGGTAGTTTTAGTGAGCTGAGATCATGCCACTGCACTCCAGCCTGGGCAACAGAGCAAGACCCTGTCTCAAAAACAAAAAAAGAGAAAAAGAAAAAAAAGATCTGATGCAAGGAATTTAGTTTCTTGAGTGATACAGAGAGATATGCTTGACTTGACAGCTGTTGATAATCTGGGTTCCTACTTTATTAGTGCCAGTTTAATATTCTTTACCTTGAACTTTGAAAGATATTTTTAAAAAATTATCATTTGTAATATCTTTCCCTCTGCTGTCCCTTTTCTAAGTTATGTTATTATTCATATGCCTAAAGCATAAGGTTCAGATTTAGATACTAAGGATTTTTTTTATCTTTTATGTTATTTTATTTTATTATTTTGTTTTGAGATGGAGTCTGCTTTGTCACCCAGGCTGGAGTGCACTGGTGCAATCTTGGCTCACTGCAACTTCTGCCTCCTGAGTTTAAGTGATTCTTGTGCCTCAGCCTCCCAAATAGCTAGAAGTACAGGTGCATGCCACCACACCCGGCTATTTTTTTTTTTTTTTGTACTTTTTTTTTTTTTTTTTTTTTTGAGACAGAGTTTCACTGTTGTTACCCAGGCTGGAGTGCAATGGCACGATCTCGGCTCACCGCAACCTCCGCCTCCTGGGCTCAGGCAATTCTCCTGCCTCAACCTCCTGAGTAGCTGGGATTACAGGCACACGCCACCATGCCCAGCTAATGTTTTGTATTTTTAGTAGAGACGGGGTTTCACCATGTTGACCAGGATGGTCTCGATCTCTTGACCTCGTGATTCACCCGCCTCGGCCTCCCAAAGTGCTGGGATTACAGACTTGAGCCACCACACCCGGCTTTTTTGTACTTTTAGTAGAGACGGGGTTTTGCCATGTTGGCCAAGCTGGTCTCAAACTCCTGATCTCAGGTGATCCTGACCTGAGGTGACCTTGGCCTCCCAAAGTGCTGGGATTACAGGCATGACCCACCATGCCTGACCACTAAGGCATTTTTTAAGTTAAAAATTCCATTGTGATAATTTCTGTATACGAAAACTCCATAGCTCTCTAACTGGAACAATGTCTATAACAATAAGAAAACTGGGATTTTTTCATCATGATTCTAATCTGGCTACATTTGTACAGTCTAATTTGACATTAGACTGTACATTTTCCCCTGGTGTCTTCAAAGGGAAAATATAGCTTCCAAACAAGAATTGCCAAGGATCCTTGGATAAGGGTGGCTACTTCAGAGATATATAGGACTTGTGCTTAGTAAAATTGTGAAGTTGGTAAGATTTGTATTTGCCACTATTACCATGATCCTGGAGGCAAGTCGTCAGTTTCACGTACTCAGAAACCTCATTTTCAGCACACATGCATCTCTCAAGGGCTAATTTTTTACTTTGTTGTGAAAATGGTAATGGTGAAGCATTCTAGGAAGATTTCTGTTGGCATAACTGGTGCATTTCATCCCTGTAGCCAGAGCCTGTATGGGAAGCCAAATGTTAAGTAGGTTTCTTGGTGAGGAATCAGAAATTAGTTGTAAAAATGTACTTGTCTAAGAATAGCTGGAGGCCCCACTGAGGGTGAACATCTTTGCTAGTGGGACAGAAAAATTCAATGTTCACATTCCTATATTACCCTCTTTTTCCTCCCTGTCAGGATTTTGCTGGCAGACATTTCTTTTTCTGTTCTTCCAGGGCTGACCAACTCCCTTTTCAGAGTGCTGTCTTGACTGGACCTAAGCTATTCTGGCTCTATAAAGTGATTTTGTTTTTGTGTCCTTGCTATGATTTATTCATTGTTGACTTGCTAACTAATTCTCACAGGCCATCCATATGTCCTGGTTTTGGGGGTATCTCACAGTTGCCCTCATGCTCAGCTGGCAGCAGGTATGTGACATGGCAGAATAGCTGCTTAGGGTAGTAGATAGAACTAACTGTGGCAAATTTTCCACTTCATGGCCGTCAACACGTAGATGAAAGGAAATACTATCTCTAACTTGAGTTAGAAACTACTGCAAAACAGGAAGCACTCTCCTTGGAGCTCAGATTAAAAGCAGCTCCATTCTTAATTATTCCAACTCCGTCAATTTCGGAAATGTTAATTTCCCAGAGAGCCCATTAATCTCATTATTCTAAGTCATAGTAACCAGATTGGTGATTTCTCTATGGTGTCTATAAATTGGCTTTCTGTGGCTCCACAAAGCTTACCTACTTTTCAGAATGAGAGTGTATATACTCAGCACATATAGCAATGCTTGAAATTTATATATGTATATGAGGTAGTCAAAATAGTCAAACAGTAGAGAAAGAGGTTTAATGAAAAGTCTCTCAGGCCCCCCTCCTTTATTTCCTTACCCGGAAGTAACCACGATTACTGGATTCTCTTTTTTCTTTCTTTTCTTTTTCTTTTTTTTTTTTTTTGAGACAGCATCTCATTGCATTGTCCAGGCTTGAATGCAATGGTGCAATCTTGGCTCACTGCAACCTCTCCCTCCTGGGCTCAAGTGATCTTCCCACCTCAGCCTCACGAGTAGCTGGGACTATAGGCATTAGCCACCATGCCTGCCCAATTTTTTTTTTGTACAGATGGGGTTTTGCCATATTGCCCAGGCTGGTCTCCAACTCCTGGGCTTAAGCAATCGACCTGCCTCTGCCTCCCAAAGTGCTGGGATTACAGGCATTAGCCACTGCTCCTGGCCTGATTCCTGGATTCTTAATGCCTTCCTTTTTTATCTTAATTTTCGTGGTACAGTGCATCTACTTCTAAGTGAATTTTGAAAATCATATTTTTCCTTTAAAATTGCTTTTAGAGAGTTGATATGTTAGCATTGTAGGTTTATAGGTAAATTTCATGTTTATACATCTAAAATGTGGGAAATTGTTCTATCTGCACCAGGGTTTCTCAGTGGTGACACTACTGACATTTGGTGAAGGGTTTGTTGTAGGAGGAGGCAGGCTGTCATGTGTATTGCATTGTAGTACGTTTAGCAGCATCCTTGATCCCTGCTCACTAGATGCTGGTAGCCTCCCCCTCACAAGTTAGCACAATAAAAAAAGTTCAGTATTACCAAATGTACCTGAGAGTAGCAGGGAGAACAAAATCACCCCCAGTTGAGAATCACTGATCTATACCAATTGAGAACATTTTTGAAAAAAAAAAAGCACATTTGGACATGCTAATGTTTTATTATTTAAGTGTGTGTTTGCTGAAGCAATGCCTTTTACAATTTTCTAACCTTAGAAAATAGCTCCAGAAACTCATCGTTCAAAAGAAGTGCCCCTGAATGAGAGGATTTGTCTGCAAGTGGGATCCCAGTGTAGCACCAATGAAAGTGAGAAGCCTAGCATTTTGGTTGAAAAATGCATCTCACCCCCGGAAGGTAACAAGTGAAAGCACTATTTCTTGGTGTTTAGAGAATGAATCTGAATGCTCCATTGCTTTTGTGCATTGTTCATTAATTCATTCAATTCTCAAACATTTTCTGAGTCAATAAGTGCCAGGCATTGTACTAGGTGCTACCAGCTCAATGAAAATGTGTGTCTTTGCCTCGAAGAAGCTTACAAACAACTTGAATAACAATGCCTAATAGTTATATAACATTTAATAATTTTTAAAATGATGTACACGTGTGTGTGCGTGCACATGAGCGCACGTGTGCATGCGCACGCATACACGCACACCCCACACTTTCTTAAATCGAGCTTTACAAGCTTATCTTGTGAAGTGAATAAGGCGTGTACTATTACCCTGATCCATTTTATGAGGAAGAAATGAACTGAGTGACTTGCTGTATGTCTTTATATTCTAGGCCCGTGCTTTAAAAATAAAACACAAAATACTATCTTACTCATTATATATGATATTAGTTTGCTATGCAGCATATATTTGGGAAAGCATGTTTAAAAAGAAAAATATTATGCTGGCCTAGCTCCAATACAACTCTAGACAAGATAATACAAGACAGCCCTAGGAAAAGCTGTCAAGTAGTGAGGTTGATCATTGTTCCCCAGTCCCACCTCACCAAATGTCCTTCTGGCTCTTATGTTATATACAGGGGAGTAGTATATACTGATTAAGAGCAGGGCTACCAGAAACCAACTGTCTAAGTTTAAATCCCAGCTCTGCCAGCTATTAGATGTATAACCTTGGGCAAATTTCTTAGCCCCTCTGTACCTTAGTTTTCTCATCTGTAAAATGGGCATGATAATGGTATCTATCTTCTATGATTACTGGGATGATTACATAAGTCAATATATGTGAGGTACTTAGAATAGTGCCTGGCAAAGAGTGAATGTTTTATATATATTACATTTATATATATTATGTTGTCCCTTGGTTGGGTAGGGCTGGGCCCCATCTCTTACCTTTAGTCCTTAGTTCTATGTGGCCTCTGCTCTAAGCCATTCCATTCACCTACTTTGTACTGATCACAAACATATGAAGTGCTGTTTGTAAAATTATAAAATTCAGGACTGCCAAGAGGTTTGAAACAACTTACCTGTCCTATTCTCCTTTCCTTAGGAGTTTAAAACAAAAGAAAAATGGCTGGGCACAGTGCCTCATGCCTATAATCCCAGCACTTTGGGAGGCCGAGGCGGGCGAATCACCTAAGGTCAGGAGTTTGATACCAGCCTGGCCAACATGGCAAAACCCTTTCCCTACTAAAAATACAAAAATCAGCCGGGCATGGTGGCACGTGCCTGTAATCCCAGCTACTGGGGAGGCTGAGGCAGGAGGATCACTTGAACCCAGGAGGCAGAGCATGCAATGAGCTGAGATCACATGACTGCACTCCATTCTGGGCGAAAGGGTGAGATTCCATCTCAAAAAAACAAACAACAACAAAAAAAAAACTGGCCAGGTCTGGTGACTCATGCCTGTAATTGCAACACTTTGGGAGGCTGAGGCGGGTGGAATACTTGAAGCTGGGAGTTCAAGACCAACCTGGCCAACGTGGCGAAACCTGATCTCTACTAAAAATACAAAAATTAGCCGGACGTGGTGGTGGACACCTGTAACCCCAGCTGCTGAGGAGGCTGAGGCAGCAGAATCACTTGAACTCAGGAGGTGAAGGTTGCAATGAGCTGAGGTCGAGCCATTGCACTCCTCATGGCAGCAAGGCTCTGTCTAAAAAAAAAAAAAAAAAAAAAAAAAAACAGGCATGGTGGCACATGCTTGGCAGGAAAATCACTTGAACCCGGGAAGCAGAGGTTGTAGTGAGCCATGATCACACCACTGCGTTCCAGTCTGGGTGACAGAGCAAGACTCTGTCTCAAAAAAAAATAATTATTTTACTATACTGTGACATAAAATGGTTGATTTTGGCTTAGTGTAGTACCCCTTCAAGGATCATGAGGGGTAACAGGTTTACATTTTAAACAGAAATGTTTAGTTTAAAGACGTTATACCTTAACTAAAGATAGAGATTTTAGGTCAGAAAGATATTAGGGCTCCTAAAGTCATGACACTTAAGAGGCAACTACTAAGAGTTCAGTTAGGCTTACCTTTCCCCAGAATTGCTTCAGGAGGAATGTTTATTTATTTATTTAGAGACAGAGTCTCGTTCTGTCACCCAGGCTGGAGTACAGTGGTAAGATTTCGTGGCAACCTCCACCCCCATGGTTTAAGCAATTCTTGTGCCTCAGTCTCCCAAGTAGCTGGGACTACAGGTGTGCACCACCACATCTGGCTATTTTTTGTATTTATAGTAGAGACAAGGTTTCGCTATGTTGGCCAGGCTCTTGTAGAACTCCTGACCTCAAATGATCTGCCCACATTGGGCTCCTAAAGTGCTGGGATTACAGGCGTGAGCCACCCTGCCTGACTGAATGTTTGTTTGTTTGTTTATTTATTAAAAAAAAAAGATGTGTCAGTATTGATCAAAAGACAGAAACTTAAGTTGTACCTCAGTAAATTTTTTTAAGACAGGTATATATGTAAGGGTTGTTTGTATATCCACATTCATTTAGGAATTGTGTAGATATTGTCTGTGATTGAAATGATTTTTGATCTTTTATCTCTCTTTCCAGTAAGGGATATTAGTTAGGGTCCCTCAGTGATAGAGAAGATGTTTTCTTTGTATCATGAGGTAAGAGAGAAGCTTGCGAACAAATTAGATTTGGGTTTTCTCCATCCTGGGTGACTTCTGGGTAAAATGGGGTGAGAGATGAAGAGTTTAATTTCTGACGAAGCAACATAAAGCACTCTCATTATCCCCTTTGCCAAAGAGTGATCTCTACTTTGCATTACAAGGAAAGAAGGGTCTTAAACTCTTGGCCTGGATATTCTAGGCGATCCTGAGTCTGCTGTGACTGAGCTTCAATGCGTTTGGCACAACCTGAGCTACATGAAGTGTTCATGGCTCCCTGGAAGGAATGCCAGTCCCGACACTAACTATACTCTCTACTATTGGTGAGTATGTACAGTACAATTACTGGAAGACTGATTGTAATTGTGTTGGGAGCCTTTGGATCCAACCTAGTTAAAAAAAAGAACAGTCGGCCAGGCGCGGTGGCTCACGCCTGTAATCCCAGCACTTTGGGAGGCCAAGGCAGGTGGATCACGAGGTCAAGAGATCGAGACCATCCTGGTCAACATGGTGAAACCCCGTCTCTACTAAAAATACAAAAAATTAGCTGGGCATGGTGGTGCGTGCCTGTAATCCCAGCTACTCAGGAGGCTGAGGCAGG
>NW_022437042.1:2390939-2397961 GCF_009761245.1 Sapajus apella
CTCTACTAAAAATACAAAAAATTAACTGGGCATGGTGGTGCGTGCCTGTAATCCCAGCTACTCAGGAGGCTGAGGCAGGAGAATTGCCTGAACCCAGGAGGCGGAGGTTGCGGTGAGCCGAGATCGCGCCATTGCACTCCAGCCTGGGTAACAAGAGCGAAACTCTGTCTCAAAAAAAAAAAAAAAAAAACAAAAACAAAAAAAAACAGTCTATTTTTTTCTGCAAACCCAACAAGATGGACAGTTTGCTTCAATGAAAAATGTATCTGCCTTTGGTGTCTCCTTTTTAAATAAACTTTCTATTTTCAAATATAGATCCTGTATGTTACCAAAAAAATGTACATCCCATATACCCTTCACTCAGTTTCTCCCAATGTTAACATCTTATGTAACTATAGTACATTATCAAAAGCAGAAAATTGGCATAGGTACAATCCAAAAACCTCAATCCTATTTCAACAGCTTTACATGCACTCTGTGTGTGTATATGTATCGTTGTATGCAATTTTATCACATGAAGATATATAATGGTTCAATCACCACAAGGAGTTGCACTTTTAT
Source organism: Sapajus apella (assembly GCF_009761245.1). Classification (NCBI taxonomy): domain Eukaryota; kingdom Metazoa; phylum Chordata; class Mammalia; order Primates; family Cebidae; genus Sapajus; species Sapajus apella. Next base: position 2,391,501 of record NW_022437042.1, read on the forward strand.
AGACACACTTACCTCCCTCTTAAACCATCTCTCCTTCACACCCCTCTCCCCCAAGCCTCTAACCTCTGGCAACCTTAATCTGCTCTCCATCTCTTTAATTTTATTAATTCAAGAATGTTACTGGAATGGAATCCTATAGTATATAACCACTTAAGACTGGCTTAAAAAAAAAAAAAAACTCAGTATAATACCCTGGAGATCTGTACAAGTAGTTGCATATCAAGAGGTCACTCCTTTTTATAGCTCAGTAGTATTCCATGATATGGATGTACCAGTTTTTTAAACCATTCATTCATTAAAGGATATCTCAGTTGTTTCCAGTTTTTCACTATTATGAATACAGCTACTGTAAATATTTGCATACAGATTTTTATGTGAACATAACTTTTCATTTCTCTGGAATAAATGCCCAAAAGTGTAATTGCTGGGTCATATAGTAATTGCATATTTAGTTTTATTTTTTTAATGCCAAACTGTTTTCTAAAGAAGTTAGTTCACCTTACATTCCCCCTAGCAATATATGAGTTATTGATGTTTTTTTTTTTTTTGAGATGGAGGCTCACTCTGTTGCCCAGGCTGGAGTGCAATGACACAATCTCGGCTCACTCCGATCTCCATCTCCTCTTCAAGCAATTCTCCTGCCTTGGCCTCCCAAGTAGCTGGGACTGCAGGCATGAGCCACTGCGCCCAGCCTGATGTCTGCTTTTAAAAAGGAAAATTATATCATGTCTGGGGCCATAAGGTAGTTTGTTTATTGATTCATTGATTGAGATAGAGTCTTGCTCTGTCACCCAGGCTAGAGTGCAGTGGTGCGATCTTGGCTCACTACAACCTCTGCCTCCTGGGTTCAAGTGATTCTCCTGCCTCAGCCTCTGAAGCAGCTGGAATTACATGCATGTGCCACTATGTCCAGCTAATTTTTGTATTTTTAGTAGAAACAGGGTTTCAACATGTTGGTCAGGCTGGTCTCAAACTCCTGGCCTCAAGTGATCTGCCCATCTCAGCCTCCCAAAGTGCTGGGATTACAAGTGTGAGCCACCACACTCAGCCTCAAAAAGTAGTTTAGCTTCCTACAGAATAACCTTGATGTTTTGATATTTGATCCTTTAGTATTTGGTATTTGTGACTATATCTACTACAATGTTTGTTACATTTCTAAGTTAGTCTTCCATCATTTCCTTTAGAGCCTATAATTATTAGCAACAGAACAAGAAAGGAAGACCAAGTTAATCTGGTTTAATTCAGTAAACCTTTATTTAGAATACTTTGTGGATAAACCACTGAATGTACAGCAGAGACAAGAAACATGTCTCTTCTCTCCTAAAGCTTAAAATATAGAGGAGGAGATAGTACCTGATACAGTGACCTGCATTAAATTAAATAAGATAGTGTATGCTGAAAGGCTGTTGCAGAGGGATAGATAGATTCCTGTGGGAAGTTAGGTTGGAGCTTGGGGTGGGGTTGTGGGGAGGTGGATGGGTGGATGGAGAAGAGACTGGAAAGATTTTTTTTGAGACAGAGTCTTGCTCTGTTGCCCACACTGGAGTGCAGTGGCACGATCTCGGCTCACTGCAACCTCTGTCTCCCGGGTTCAAGCAATTCTCTGCTTCAGCCTCCTGAGTAGCTGGGATTACAGGTGCCCTCCACCATGCCCAGCTATTTTTTTTTTTTTTTTTTTTTGTATTTTTAGTAGAGACTGGGTTTCACCATCTTGGCCAGGCTGGTCTTGAACTCCTGACCTTGTGATCCACCCATCTCAGCCTCCCAAAGTGCTGGGATTATAGGCATGAGCCACTGCGTCCTGACCTCCCTCCGCCTGGGAGGCTTTGATGAAGGAGGCAGACTGCCCAGATGAGGGAGTTTCTCTGAGGCTGGCCTCTGGGGAAGAGCATTTTGAGAAGTGGAGATATTTAATCATTGTGATATCAGGGTGGAGAAGAGGAGACCTAGCATAGGCAGTCTGCCCTCCACATGACCTTGTTATTTGTCCTTATCTCAGCCCAGACACCATTTCCACTCCAGAAAGTCTTCCTTGACCTCTCAAGTCTAGACATGTGTCCCTTCCTCTTGTCTCATGGCACCTTGCAATTTCTTGCGTCATACTGCCCTTGACTATCATTTGTTAAGACTGCTTCTGAGAGAATGGGATGTGAGGGGCCATGTCCAAGACTTGTGAAGCTACTGGATAAATATGGCCTTTCATGCTAAAGTGTCTATTTTGCCTGGTGACCTGATGAAAAGAATTTTTGGTACGTTAAAACATTCATGGCTATGTCATGGAATAGAATGCAAAAGAAACAATCACATACATTTTTGGATGAAAACCTCTAAAATTGCCCCGGGATTCACATCCTTATTCCTCCCTGGTGGAAGGATCCTCCTGGCAAAGTTGGGAAGTGCTTTAGGTGAAGCCAGAAGTTCTGTGTGGTTATGTCCGAGGTCTGTTTCTTCCCCCCATCATGTAAATCTCATTTAAGGTTTTGTAGTTTCACCTGCTCACTCTTGGTACCTATTGTTTCTCCTTTACTTAAAGCCCTTCAGTGGCTCCCTGGTGGCTTTAGGTTAAAGTCCAAACTCTACACCACCACAGACAAATTGCTTTATGACCTGGCCCCTGTCAACATCTCCAGACTCAGTTGCATCTGCCTCTATGCACCTCCCCCACCCCCTGCAGCCCACCATTCACCCACAGCAAACTTCCTTCAGCTCCTCAGACTCATTCTTCAAATAAACACAACACTGGAATTCAAACAGAATATTCAAACGGAATAGTGGAAACGTTCTGCATCCTCTTGCAGCCTAGGCCTTTCCTCTTCACCTGCTTGCCTCTTATTTGTTCTTAGCTCAGCTCAGACACCATTTCCTCTCCAGAAAGCCTTCCTTGACCTCTCAAGTCTAGACATGTACTCTTTCCTCTTGTCCCATGGCACCTTGCAGTTTCTTGTGTCATACTACCCAGCACATTGTGTTGTTATTTCCTGTCACTTGATGATAGCTTGCTACAGGCTGCAGTTGCTCTTGAGAGCAGGAGCTGTGTCTTGTTTCTCTTGGTGCCTGATATATAGTAAATATTCCATAAATAAGTTTTGAATGTTTGATAGGATCCAAAGCTAGAGAATATTCAGTGTTGAGGTGACAACTTATGAGGTATAAGGAACTGAGCAGTATTACCATTCATGAATAAAAAGAGAGAAGGATTGAGTAGATCTAGCTCCCTAAAGGATTGCTAAGAAGGGGCCAAAGAACTAAGCCTTACTAAGAAGGAGTAGCCTGGCTGTTGATATTGCAGTAAGGTTTAGGGAGAGCCATTACACAAGGCTTTAAGATGTCTTGTGAGTTGGTAGCATGCATATGTTTATTATGCTATTAACCCCTGTTGTTTTCCCTGGAGTCATTATTGGTAAAACCGCAGGGAAAATCTTTAAAGAATCTATGTCTATAGGCGCTGGAGAAGAAGGCAAGAAGTCAAAACTGTATCTCATTCCATGGCAGACTGGGTTAAGAAATTTTCCCAGCTATTAGAATTGTGGTGGCACTGGAGGCAGATGGTGGCCTAATCCTTGGGGCTCTTTCAAGACAAAAATAGGGAAATGCCTTGGGGATATACTAGAAAAAAACAAGTCTCAATGTAAATTGTTAAAAGAATATTCCCTCTAGGTGAATGAATTACAAAAAAACTGGACTGACCAATTTGAAAAAGCATTCCTCTTCCTCTGGGCTGAAGCAGGCTCTCACCAAAGCTGACAGCAGATGGTACTTGGGCTGGCTTTCAGCCATCAGTTGATGTCTTTTTGCAGGGCACAGTCTGTATAGTCACTGGAGGTGGCTCAAGACATAATCCCAAGATAGTGGTGGGTCACTAGCATCCAAGGGGGGCAGATATCAAGGATCCAACTTTTTTTTGAGATGGCATCTTGCTCTGTTGTCCAGGCTGAAGTACAGTGGTGAGATCATTGCTCACTGCAGCTTCAACCTTCCAGGCCCGATCCATCTTCCCACGTCAGCTTCCCAACTAGCTGGGACCACAGGTGTGTACCACCATAGCTGGCTAATTTTTGTATTTTTTGTAGAGATGGGGTTTTGCCATCTTGCCCAGGTTGCTCTCAAACTCCTGGACTCAAGCCCACCTTGGCCTCCCAAAGTGCTGGGATTACAGGCATGAGCCAATTCACCTGGACTACTTCTTGTCATACATGATCCCAGAGCTGGTCAATAGCAGGGACTCTTTCTGTAGTGTAGATCTGTGCCATCCAGTATAGGAGCCACTGGCTACATGTGGCTAGTTACATTTTAATGTAAATGAATTAAAATTGAATTGAATTAAACTTCAGTTGCTTAGTCTCACCAGCCACTTTCACAAGTGATGAGCAGCTCTTGTATTGGACAGCACAGATAGCAACCATTTCCATAGTCCCAGAAAGTTCTATTGGATGGTGCTGGTACAGATTCTGTATCTTATGCCCTTACCACCCCACAGATTATTCTTTCTGGAGCCACACTGCTTAGGTTGAAATCCTGGCTCTGTTCCTTACATGACTGTGATTTTGGGCAAGTCCTTTTTCTCTCAGCCTTAGTAATAATAGTACCTCCTTCTTAAGGCTGCTGTGAGGACTAGTGTTTAGAGCCATAACTAGCTGCTAGCATATGTAGAGTAAGCACTCAATCCATGATAGTTATCAATACTGTTTATTATTATTATTATTAATCCACACTGCCTTGCAGATGTAGTCAGTACACAGTGCTGGCCTCTTCCCCTGTCTCACAGAATTAGTACCTAACCCATACCTCCTTCTTTCTTGCTTTCCCCTAGATAGATCCTTTCTAAGAAAAGCCACAAAAGAAAGGGAGTCAAGGCACAGTGCTCATTAGCAAGCACCAGAAATGATTTAGGTACCAGTATAAATCACATCAAACAAACTGCCAGACTGTTTTCTCTAACCCCTAACTAGGAAACATGGAGTGTTTTTTTGGAGATGGAGTCTTGTTCTCTTGCCCAGGCTGGAGTGCAGTGGTATGATTTCGGCTCACTGCAGCCTCCGCCTCCCAGATTCCAGTGATTCTCCTGCCTCACCCTCCTGAATAGCTAGGATTACAGGCACATGCCACCACACCCAGCTAATTTTTGTATTTTCAGTAGAGATGGGATTTTACCGCGTTGGCTAGGCTGGTCTGGAACTCCTGACCTCAAGTGATCCACCCACCTCAGCCTCCCAAAGTGCTGGGATTATACATGTGAGCCACCGCATCTGGCCTGGAGTCACTCTTTGAAATCAAAATAATTCATTGAATCCCTAGGGCAATGACATGTGTTCCTGCAGGGACTGTCTGGCATTGAACAGACCCTGGCCTGAAGAGCTGGAGACTAGTCATGCCAATGAATTTTAGGGAATTTTTTTTTTTTTTTTTTTACCACATTAATCATCTTCTGAGTTGGGAGAATAGTCTTCAATTTGTCAATTTCCTTTTCATATCTGCAGTGTGATTCTGCAGATAAATTCAGTATATAAATTTTAACAGGAATCACCTGCTGTTTTAGGTTAATGTTTCACAAGAATTCAAAAAATGTTACCTGTCCATTTTTTCCCTTCTATAACTATTTCTAAATTACAACAAAATTGTTTTAAAATTTCATATCTCAGATCCATGAGCATATGCAAAATACTGAGGGTACAGAAATAAAAAAGGAATCAAGAAGATTGTGCATTCAAGGAGTTTCTTTCACCATTAAAAAACAATTTTACACATAGCTTTCTTTAGTTATGTAAGAAAAATGTCATTAAGTTTCTTCAGTTTCTGTTTTTGGCCATGGGCGGAAAACATTCCAGGATTGTCTGATCCAAGAACTAGTCATGACAATAACTTTATTTTTACAACACTGTTTTCTTCATAAACCACAGGAGGCTGCAACTAGGGAAAAAGCTTATGTACTACTTATTGAAGGGAAAAAAAGCATTTTCTATATTGAAGCATTTCTTTGCTCAGCCTTTGAAGGAATAAATACATTAGCTCTGAGTTTTTTTTAGAAACCTGATTTGCAGTACAATCTCCTGGAGAATTGCTGTTCAAATGCTGGTTCCTAGGTTCTGGCAAAAACCTTCTAAATTAGATTCTCTGGAAGAGGGTATGAGGAACCTGCATTTCAGAGTACTACAGAGGATTCTGAGGTAACAGGTTAAGGATTTGAGACTGTTTACTCTTAGTAAATTTTTCTTAGAATTGTCTTCCTTTTTTACAAAACTTTTGCACAACTCCCTTTGTGGCTGATGATGTAAGACTTGACTCTCTGTCTTCTACCAGTTACTACAAAACAGAGTTCTCTGATAGCCTAGATTTTTTTTTTTTCCCATTTATTTATTTTATTGCATTTTAGGTTTTGGGGTACATGTGAAGAACATGCAAAATTGTTGCATAGGAACACACGTGGCAGTGTGATTTGCTGCCTTCCTCCCCATCACCTACAT